>NW_008795259.1:9912638-9917394 GCF_000699145.1 Aptenodytes forsteri | reverse complement strand
CGAGGTGGTGGATGCCCCATCCCTGGAAACATGCAAGGTCAGGTTGGATGGGGCTCTGAGCAACCTGATCTAGTTGAAGATGTCCCTGCTCATTGCACAGGCGTTGGACTAGATGACCTTTAGAGGTCCTTTCCAACCCAAACTATTCTATGATTCTATGATTCTATGATTCCTGTTTCTGCCACACATTTAAGGTAGGATATTGAACAAGGTAATTTCACTTCTCTGTTCTGCAGTTTAATCAACTGCAAATGAGGATGATACTTCATTTTCATACTTACAAACTGTCTTAGATAAACAACATTTTAGATTGTTGCTTGAATAAAAGTTCTAGATAACCATATACTCACGTCATCTATGTGAGGGAAAGATCTCAGAGCCAGGGAAAGAAGGAAAAAGTGGAAGTGAGGAAAGAAAAGACTGTCTGTTTACAGACATATGAGTGTAACCAGTACTTCTATGGAATTAAAGATTTTTGACAGACCTCCTCAGGCAATATATGTGAAAGTATGATAGTATTTATTCTAATGTAACTGAAGCTTTACTTATTTCAGATTAATTACAGATGTTATTGAAGGATGAAAACAAGCATGGTCTTTTGTAAAATCAAAACCATAAAATTATCTGAAGGAAGTATAATGTATCCCATTCTGATACTTTGTGTAAAGTATTTAGCAGAATTCCTCAATATTTTTTCAGAGTTCACGTTTCCCAGCCATCTGATACTGATTCAGTGTCACTTCTGAACACAATGTACTATTCTGTACTATTCTGAATGACAAAAAGATAAGGGCAAAGTGCGTGTCATTAATAGGTTCCTGCAGCTGGATAAGTCACATTCTCAGATCACACAATTTCCTTAGAAAAACAGGCCCAGATCCAAAACAGGGCCTTGGGATCCTCCTTGTTGGACATCGTAGTACCTAATTTTCAGACACCCTACTTCCGTAAGCAAATTCCTATCATTACGCCCTCAAGCATCTTCTGGATCAGCACTACAGGCTCCTTAAAATTACCATATGAATGATTAAATCACCTAAGGAGACACTACCATTACCATTTACTGGTTTATGTGGGATTTTTCTGCAGAGTTCATCACCACCTGTACCCACTTTACAAAATGCAGAGTTTAACCTAACATCTTCCCTGTGAGAGAAAAAGTATTACATAACTATTAGGGAGAAACACAGAATGTACCTTTATCTCAGAAAGTGTATCTGCTTTATAGCTAGTGTTAAAAAAAGACAAAACAAAAAACTGCCCTACCACTGAATAAGAAGGCTCAAATAAAATCAATTAGAATGCAACATAAACATAAAAATACATGTGATATAAATATATTGCTGCAGTTGAAACATACATATACCACAAATTAGTGAAGCAGAGTGTATTTAATCAAATTTTTTGGCTTGTCAACAACACTGTTTAACAAATTTCTCTTCACCTCCAAGTATGAAAGGACTACTCAAAGACTCGTCATGGAAAGTATTAACAGTTTTAAGAGAAGAAAAATACACTGTATCACCAAATAAAATTTCATTCCGGTTCTATTTTATTTTAATCAAAGACCTACTGAGTTTTCAGTTTTTAAAAAAAGCAGCTGTGGCAGAATCTATAAAATGAAGACAGTTTATTTACAATAATCCAAGATACAAACAACTGTTAGCAGAACATCAGAAATTACATCCCCATTGTCTATTGTAAAAAACAAACAAACAAACAAACAACAACACAATAATAAACTCTGCAAAGACTGGAGATTTTGTTTTATTAAAACAACCAGGGCATCCCAGGTTAAATCTTTAACTTCCAGTGTCCCATAATGCACTCAGCATATAGCTTTGGCCACTAACTCCCATTGTCATTTACTTTTTCTACAAACAGCATATTGTTTACGCCCTCTAAATGTAGACCACAATCAATATATATTACATATTGCATTGTTACTATGTCATTGAAACATTGTTTTTAACAAGTAAGAAACATGTCAGGTAAAAACTTTGCAGTTGCTTCAGGGTCTGTGTAGCAGAAGTTTAAAGGCGTCGGAGACAACCAGAGAACTTGTTTGGGGATGACACTGGAATTAACATAGTAAGATATTCTTGCTCTACAGTGTGACGACATATGCCATTATTGTAACTCCTTATATAGTAAGAACCATCAGAAGTATATAAAATTTGATTAAACTTTTTGGACATTGAGTCTATATTTCTCAAATATCTCAGGGAGGAATCACTCTGCACATTCCCCAAAATAAAACAGACATATAACATAATTAAGAAGTATATTTCATTTTAGCTAGAAACACCAACTTAGAATTTGATTTCCATGTTAGAATGCTTGTTACATTGTTCCATCGGATTAAATTAAGTGAAAGTTAGAGGGAAAAAAGCAACAGGACCATTTATTCACCTCACCACCTCTCTCTTTAACATGATGAGCAGATGGCTAAAGTAATAGAAATTTTTAAATATATACATACACTGCAAATACATGGGAGGAGGGGAAAACAGTCCCCTTTTAAAATGTATTTTATAGTCTATTTCAGCCACCTTATTTCAAAGGGCAGTGCTCAGATCCTTTTGGAAATACAGTCTACTACAAGGTAGTTGTTGATTGCTGAAAATTAAAGTATGCAACCTTGTAGTTTCTTTTAAAAAGTCTCAGCTGGAGGATATGTTAACAATATATCCGGTCAAACTCACAGTAATTTTACAGGGGAACACTTACCCTTCCTCTAAACTTTGAGTTTTCAATCTGCTAGCATTTGTCGTGATGTCAGGCAAGTCTAAAACATGAGACAGCTATTGCTTGTTTAGTATTGTATGCAAATATTCACTCTGTCTGTAATATGTTTTTAAAGAGTTTTATCTCCTCATACTGTGTGTATCATGATAAAACAGGTTTAAAATGTTACATCCAGAAGGCTGGCCAGGAAGACAGAATCAATCCTGCTGCAGTGTCCCTCACTGAGCTTTTCATGGACTGCCACAAGGGTGAGCTCGTGGGAAAGGGGTTACAAACCTCATCCAGCTGTCACACCCTGATGTAGTTCAACCGTGGTGGCACTTGCCATACAGCACGGGTGTGTGTATATGTGTTTCCTTGCCACTCCCTACAGGCAATCTTTGATACAATTGCATATCCACCTCTGCCAGTATGTCATTTACTCACTTTTCATCTGCCTATTAAGAGCTGCTGTTTCTGTTCCACTTGTCATGTCAGTTGCATGCTCGATTGCTGCTGGCCCTGGGGCTCCCGTGGGGAGAAGACAAGCCACTGACATTGCTTTGTGCCAGGAAGGCACACTGGCGAGAGGAGCAGGATGGGAGGCTGCACATCTTTGAAGGGGCCAAGAAGAAGTGAATCATTCTATGATTCAAGTGGGATCCCCGTTTGGATCTGGGAGAAGCCAGGGCATCAGGGCTGGCCTGACTCCTGTTGGGTCCCTGCTCTGCTCCCCACATAGGGCTGCCGGGGTTGGGGAGAAAAGAGCTGCAGGTCCCTACTGTGCAAGAAAGGAAGGCTCCTGCCCCCTTGTCTTGGGGTCCAATGTGACAGGAAAAGGAGAATATTAATTCTGATGGTGTTAACTACTTAGACGAGTGCTGATCTCCTCCTCTCTGCTCTCCCATGGCTCTGTGTAGGTCAACTACTCTCATGTCCATGACCTTAATTTTGGAAACTACCTACTGATTTTCTCTGTGACCTACTGACCCATCAGACAGAGGCACAAGGTAGGAGTGAGACTCCAGGCTGCACCCTCTCCTTAGGGGGTGTTGGGTCTGACAAGCCACTGCTGGCACAGGGAGCACCAGCTGTGTTCCTGCTGTGTGGCCTGGTACTCCCCAAAGTGCTCCCCCCACAGCTGCAGAGGTGGTAGAAAGCAAAGAAAGGGGAAAGCAATGAGCTGAAAAGACTCAGGGAGAGGTCACAGATAACTCTGTGACAGATGCTGTCACACTAATAGCAATTAAAACACTTAACCAAAACACAACTTGATATTTTGGTTGGTTTTGTTTGTTTCTAGCAGCCAAAAAAAGTTACAATATTTATTAAGTATCAGCCACCTGAAGACATACATTTAAGTAGTTACGGAATGGCAATGCAATGACCTTAATCTTTACATTGTGGGAAAAAAGAAAAAAAGGAACTGTGAAATTGCTGAGTTTTTATCATGTATATAATTTGAGGAGAGTACCTCAGTATAGTGGTTTTGTTTGTTTCTAGCAGCCAAAAAAAGTTACAATATTTATTAAGTATCAGCCACCTGAAGACATACATTTAAGTAGTTACGGAATGGCAATGCAATGACCTTAATCTTTACATTGTGGGAAAAAAGAAAAAAAGGAACTGTGAAATTGCTGAGTTTTTATCATGTATATAATTTGAGGAGAGTACCTCAGTATAGAAACCTCACTAAAAGAATATAAAGCTGTAGTACACATTTTATTCAGTTGGGATTTTTGAGAAATAACAGGTAATGAGCTTGATCTGTATGCATCAATGAGGCAGAATCACCACTGATAGGTAAAAAATATAAAAATGATAAAGGAAATAAGGTTGGAAATTTCAAACGTATTATGATGAATCTGAGATACATGTATAAAATAAGAAATTTAATACTTATATTAGTTTCATATACTATTTCTTTCATAGAATCATAGAATCATAGAATCATAGAATAGTTTGGGTTGGAAGGGACCTCTAAAGGTCATCTAGTCCAACGCCTGTGTAATGAGCAGGGACATCTTCA
>NW_008795259.1:9900856-9908930 GCF_000699145.1 Aptenodytes forsteri | reverse complement strand
CTCCACCTGGGCACACCTTTTGCAGGCAGGTCTGCTGCCTGTCCCTGCCCCAGGAGAGAGGTCTAGGCACCTCCTGCAGCCTGAGGTCTGTGCCGCAGCCTCTCCCTTCAGCAGTTCCTTCTGCGTGGAGGCATCAGCTGCCGCTGGGGTAGATGGTGCAAACCCCCCAGCTGGAGCCGCGGCCTTTACCCTCAGATGAGTGCCCGCCATTCTGCCTTGAGGGTCAGGTAGGATGAGTGCCCTTGACCTGTGCCCAGTTGCTGGGTTATGTGTACACCGAGTCCCCCACTCGGCCCGTGGAATGCCTCTCCTTTCATTTTCAACAAAATAGTGAGGAAAAAAACCATAATGCCACCAGCTAATCAAATGTTTGATTAGTAAATGCTTGTTTAGATGATTCACAATAATAAGTCATCAGTTGAAGAATAGTATAATTGTAATAAAGTTTAGTTCTATATGGCTAAAACTATGAAACCTGTAACAATTTCTATTACCATATCTTTCTTCTCAATTTGTAATTCTTCAATTATAATTTACTGCAGGCACGGATGCTTATTTAGTGACCTTATTATATTTCCTCCTAACATTCAAATACTCAATTTTTAACTTTTTATTTCTCATTTTGTTATGTCTTACAGCCTTTTCCCAAAGTGGTGGCTAATGTCAAGCTTGCTTTATGCTCACACTGCATCCCTTGCCTTGGTTCTCTCTTTATTTTCTATTTTTAACAACGGTTGATAAATTCAGAAGGTCAGATTGTCCCAACCATTGTGGAGGTGTAAAGAAATGTTTAAGGAGACCTTTTTCTGTCCCTTACACACAAGGGTCCAAGACACAAACCTCATGTCTGTTAGAACATAGAAACTGCCCTCTTATGCTGGTGTTGGTTGCAGGCATTCCCCAAAGCCCTGCCACTCTTCAAAATGAAAAGGTACTAGGACTCTGGTTTTAAACCATTTAAAGCCAGCAGCAAAATAACTTGTCTGCTTTAGGGGACTCTCTCATTCCAGTACAGTTCTGTGCCAACATGTGGAAATTTTGTTTACAATAGGCAGAGATTTGCCACTGTGGCAATAGTTACCAATCCTCATTAGCAATCCCAGTGCAAAACATTTTCTGGTTGCTGCTGTGTGTGTGCCACACAGGCGGTCTGCACAACTGCAGTAAGATCTGTGTGTTCTGGACATGACGGAGTCACTGCATGTTATTTCTGGGAAACTTCAGAGGTGTGATGTAGTGAAAATGCCTGTATTTCTGTTTGGAACTTTCCAGGTGGGGTTGAAGGTGTAATCCCAAATCCCATAATGTGATTGGTTAACAAGTTATTTTCTCTCTCCTTTTCCCACTTTTGATTCAAAGTTGTGCCCTCCCATCTTGAAGATACAAATGCAGTGTCAGTCACAAAATCCTCTTATTTTCCTGTGGTATATGTTGGGAATTCCTACACTGTCTGCATCCGGACGCATAAAAAACATATTCTAAAAGAAATGTTGTTAATGTTTTGTTTTGTGTGATGTCTTGCCTCAGCAATTCCATGGGGTTGTTTTTTTAAACTTGTTCAAGCAATCTAATATGACATGTGTAACTGATATAACCTTGTCTTTTCCCTGAGCTAATAATCTATTCATATCCTTTTGAGACAGTCTGGTAATAAGTATACTGTAAAATGTGAAGAAAAATGTAGGCATATAGTAGCTAAAGTACTTAATTGAGGGCAAACCCAGAAGACTGCTATTAGTTTATTATTGTTAGCAGAACACACTGTCCATAAAACAGGTTATTTCCTTGCTATTACTCCCTTTGATCCCATAGTTCATCAAAGCCCCTATGATCCTTCAAAACCAGTCACAATCCTTCCTTAGATCAGGGTTTAACAAATACTCTCAATCACAGGTAAGAAGATTTTCCTAGAGAACAGAGGTGTTAAACCAACTTTGATGCTAAGTTTAAGACTCGGCATACATCCTATACACATCTGCAAGTATAACTGGCAGTTCCTAATTCAGCATTATTAACCTGATAACAGCAAAGTGATATTTTATAATTATTATAATAGATAACTTGTCAGCTATAAAAGTTCCTTAATAGCCAGGGGAAAGTTTCCATTTGTGAAAAACAACAGAATAAGGGAAAGAAACCATGGTATTACTTAGTAATGTTCCAGTTTCCAAAATAGTAGGGTTGGCTGGAAGTTTTTGAATGTCACAGGTTGCATTCAGAAAATAATGATATGATTTTGGAGGGGTGAGAGAAGAGTGAGAACACATTACTCATCCTGAACTTCTGATGAGACAGAGGCAGTTGGGGTTCCTTCCAGCCTACATTGGAGCCTTGGCTCCTAACCCTCACAGATTTCTGGGCTTCCAGCTCATTTCTCATTTGCCTCCATATTGCTGTGCCATGGGACTAGAAACCCTGGGGATTATGTCTGAGCTGTGAATTCAGAGTCTGTATTTTCAGCCTCATTTTTATTTTTAAACCATCTCTTTTACTCTTTTTGATTTCTCTTTTGCAGAAAATTTTTAAAATCTCATTTTTCATTCCAAAATGTCACTAAATTCTTTCAGAATTCTAGACTGTCTCTTTTCTGGAACAGATATTCTGGTTTCAAGAAGTTTGGCATCTCAGGTCATGAGTTTTAATATTCATGATATCTCAACAACCTCTTCAATAGACAGCCAAGCAAAAATCTGGGAAACTTTATGTCCATTTTAATTTACAGCATTATCAATTTGACTGGTATATAGCTGTCCCAGCCAGTCATAACAATTTTGAAGTGGCAGCAAGTGTTGGGGACTTATACATTGACCCTGTGCTAAAAGCAGGGGGAAAAAAAAAAAAAGCTGGAGTCTGCTTTTTAGTAGAATTTGTTTTATTTATATCAGGCCTTCTGCAACATTACAGATAGCATACACATAGGTCCCTTCTTTGGGGAATCCCAACCACGATGTATGCCTGAAGATGTTACATTCAAAATATTGCAAATATTGTTCACAGGCAAAGAGGAAGCAGACCTTATATATAAGTAAAACCAAGAAATTACTGTTAGCTTAATTGAAATAGTTAGAGAAAAAGAAAGAAAAGTAGTGCAGTTAAAATTATAACAGGCACACACCTTAGTTTCTATACTTTTTCCTGGTGTTATGCTCTACTTCCCCTATTGCTCTGGGTGGTCAGTGGTCTTGCTCCCATGGTGGTGGTGGTTGGGGGGTGCTGGGTGAGCTGTCAGCATCTGGAGTCCTTCTCCAGGAGTAGTATGATGTTCATGTTGACGGTTTCTTCTTCCTTGTTATAGGATCTACTTGGGATCATTTTTATACATTTCCTAACATGCTTTTACACCTTTCTCTTTCTTCCTTGGTTTGCAGCTCCATGTTACATCCAAATGCCTTTTATGTATATTATATATAATTTCTTAGTTCTCTTTGTTACCCTTAAGACCAGTTTTGTCTAGATCCAGATCTGCATTTCTTTAACTCACCACTGAAGAGCTGTTTATTGATGTGGGGTCTCCATTGCTGACCCTGTACCCTATCTCTTTCCATGTCTGTGCTCCTCTGCACCTCATTGTGTGTCTGTTGTCAAAGCCTTTGCTATTGCACCAGGCCTGTATTTCTCTGTACTTCATCATTATTTTAGTCACAAACATGCCATTCTACATAGACTACCTGCTTGTTACAGCTATCTGTATAAAACTATGGTTGTATCACACAAGATTAAAAAAGTAAAACAAATTACCCTTAGATATCTGGTCAAATAGAAAAATTACTGTCACAGCTAAACCAAGTAAAACAAAGCTGCAGGAAAGTGAAGAAGGCACCTTGGTCTTGAGGCCTTGCAAATTCCATACAAAGCTTATAGCCAGCTACTAGCAATCGCAATACAGTCCTACAGGCCTACATGGTTACAATGAGCAGGGAAAAACCGCATTCAGAACTCAACTCAATCAAGGCGATTATGACAAAAAGAAAAAAATTATGTCTTCAACCACAGCTTTGAAAAAAAATCAGTGCCATGAACTATTTATTCAGAAATTTAACAGTTTTCACACCGAGTAAAACGTCTCAAAATTTCTGAAAGGTGTCAACTACTGTAGGAAATAAAATTCCTTCCCATAAGCTATTAAGTTTGAGTCTTGTCTACCTTTCTGTTTCTGTTTCTATTCAACCATCTTTTTCACTTTTGTTGTTCTACTGTTAATTGCTTCTCCTCTGTCCTAAAAATTCTTAAAGAATGTTTGCTCCTTATAGCAAGTATTGCATTGTACTCAATAAGGTTAAATAAGGAAAGAGAGGATGAAGATATGTCAAGGTAAACCCATAAGGTGGCAATGCTACATGCATAATTAGGACAGTATGAACCGTTTGGTAGACCACAAGAAAAATGCTGTGACAAAGGACTTCTGCTTATAAAGCACGGACCTTACAAGAAACTGCATGAAGACTAAATTCATTAGTAGTTTTATTATCAGAGTCCATATGTTGGCACTCATAGGCCTACTGCTGTATTATTACAGCAGAGAGGTACATCCCAAAGCCCAAAACCAGACTTGGTAGGTAGCGAGATATAATCACTCCAAGAAGAAGCTAAGCAGTTGTATTTAACTTCAATTCTAGGCAGCAAAGAGTTTGTGTTTATCTGTATGCATTTCTTCTCCTTCAACAGAGTTTACTTAAGGCACAATGGGTCCTTCCCTGACAAGCTGATGGTGTTATTATGATTTATGTTTTGCTGTAACTCCCATACTAAAATGAGTTTGGGCTTGTAGAAGTGTATGGCAGGAGACTTACTGGCTTGTTCACAGTTTACCATGTGTTTTCTATGTGACTGATCTGTTTAAAAAAATGTGACTGTTCACCTTGTCTTTGCTACTGCATAACAAAGCAGAGGCAATCTTCTGGAAGGAGGGATAAAGGGCATGCTTCTTCTCTGAGAACAACTGGATTTATTTCAGTGTACCCTAATCCTGTATTATGTGTCTCAGTTGAGATTCCTGAGACGAACAGGGAAGTTGCAGCCAACAGGCAACAGAGCAAAAGCCATACCTCAGAACTGGTAAAAAACTTAAGAATCAAAAGGGCTTGTTTGCCTTGTTTTTCAGGGAGCTTGTTGCAACCTGGGAAAAAACTAAAATTCAGTGCAAGAAAGGAAGAATCACAGGAATAGTTCTGCTTCTGTGAGGACACAGTGGGCAAAGCAGAAATCTGTTTCAAAACTTTTTATATTTTATCACAGCAAGTCTGCTTAAAAGGTTGACTTGTAGCAGTTTTTCTGTTTGTGTTGTAATTAAACACAATTTAGGAGACTGGAAACTTTTGCTGTCTTTGGTATGCTTACTTAAAGCCAAAGCAGTTCTTCTTCAGAGATTTTAACTGTCTTGGACTCGTGACTCAAAAAAAAAAAAAAAAAAAAAAAACAAAAGAAAAGTGTTATTTCATTTAAAAATTATCAAGATGAGATCTTTTCATCTTTTATAGTGTCTCTTAATGGGCTCAATATGTAGATAGGTTTTGCTATCTATTGTCTGTCATTCCATTTTTATATTTAATCTTGTTTAATGCTGCGTTCTTTCAGTAGTCCCTTTGTTATTTTGGTTTTCTATGCCATTGTATTAAACAAAAGAAAAGTGTTATTTCATTTAAAAATTATCAAGATGAGATCTTTTCATCTTTTATAGTGTCTCTTAATGGGCTCAATATGTAGATAGGTTTTGCTATCTATTGTCTGTCATTCCCTTTTTATATTTAATCTTGTTTAATGCTGCGTTCTTTCAGTAGTCCCTTTGTTATTTTGGTTTTCTTTGCCATTGTATTTTATTTGTTTTCACTTCTATCTGGTTTTAGTTTAATTTTTATTTCAATCTAGTTATTCTTTGTTTATGATAATCTGTTCTGGCTTTTGAAAACTGCATTGTAAATCAACTTTTTTGTTTTCTTTGTTTTTTAACTTTTTTTAGTTTCAATTATCTCTTGCTTTTTTATTTGTCATACAAACATCTATAATTTCATGATTACCAATTAATTTGTTAATATCATCACTATTTAAGGTGGTCTGAAGTTTTTCATGGAAATAGCTTCTTTTTAGTTACAGATAACCATGCCAAATTGTAGTTACATAGACTGAAATTGTACTTGATAAATGTTCCATGTTGTTTCTAGTATGAATGTGTGTTACTACTACTAGTAATATGTGGACAGGAAGCACATGTGATGTTTTCCCATAAATATAGTTCTGTAGTTTATAACATTATAACTAGTAGTACAATAAAATTGACCTGCAACTAATTAATTCTTAAGATCTCTCTGAAGTGAGGTTTTGGCAGATGAGAAGTCATATGTGCTGTTTGCTGAATTCTTAATTGTCTACTGAAACTGTAAATGTTTGTCTAAATCATAAAACTTTGAACCATCACAGTCCATGTATGCCTAACAGAGACAAGTTAAGACTTTAGAGGCTACCTTTTTAGTAACTTCATTTGTTTTGTGCAAGCCTCCGTAATTTACATATGCAGATAGCTGACACATGCCACTGTTGCAGAATGACTGAGCATTATTCTTTAAAACCTGCAAGGGCAGAACAGGACTTACCCAGCAATTTCTGTTGTTCGTAATGCAGCTAGAAAAAAAAGCTAAAAGACTGACAGTGTAGAGCTATTTGTATCCTCCTCACTGAGATTAGCTTCAGTTACATATAGGAATGTATATACAGAATGAAAGAAGAACAGATTTAGGTTTGTTGTAGAAAGGTGAATCAGAATAGAAAACTGTTGCAGAATTTTTTTTAATTGAAATTCCTGCAGAACTCCTGAGTTATGGTAACATATATACATATCACATCTGTCCTGGTTTCAGCTGGGATAGCGTTAGTTTTCTTCCTAGTAGCTGGCACAGTGCTGTGTTTTGGATTTAGGATGAGAATAATGTTGATAACACACCGATGTTTTAGTTGCTGCTAAGCAGTGCTTACACTAGTCAAGGACTTTTCAGCTTCTCATGCCCTGCCAGCAAGAAGCTGGGAGGGGGCACAGCCAGGACAGCTGACCCAAACTGGCCAAAGGGATATTCCATACCATATGACGTCATGCTCAGTACATAAACTGGGGGGACTTAGCTGTGGGAGGGGTTTGGAGTCGGGGATACAGAGGATCCGAGGCCCGCTATACTCCAACTGAAAAAGAGATATTGGCAGCATATGAAGGGGTTCGAGCTGCTTCAGAAGTGATCGGCACTGAAGCACAGCTCCTCCTGGCACCCCGACTGCCGTTATCTCAACCTAATTTTACTTTTTTTTTTTTCCCAATTCTCTCCCCCATTCCACTGTGGCAAATGGCTGTGTGGTGCTTCATTGCCGGCTGGGGTTAAATCACTACAGTCCTTTCCAGCTCCCAGAGATGAAAGCCATCCATCGCCAGAGGAGGAGGTGACGCATGCTGAAGAGGCTCCACTGTATAATAAACTGGCAGTAAATGAGAAGCAATATGTCCTGTTCACTGATGGATCCTGTCGTCTTGTGGGAAAGCATCGGAGGTGGAAGGCTGTTGTGTGGAGTCCTATACGACAAGTGGCAGAAACTGCTGAAGGAGAAGGTGAATCGAGCCAGTTTGCAGAGGTGAAAGCCATCCAGCTGGCTTTAGACATTGCTGACTGAGAAAAGTATCTGGTACTTTATCTCTACACTGACTCATGGATGGTGGCAAATGCCTTGTGGGGGGGTGGCTGCAGTACTAGAATCAGAGTAACTGGCAGCACAGAGGCAAACCCATCTCAGGTTGCCACATTATGGCAAGATATTGCTGCTTGGGTAGAGAAACTGGCTGTAAAAGTCCGTCACGTAGATGCTCACATACACAAGTGTCAGGCTACTGAAGAACATCAAAACAACAAGCAGGTGGGTCAGGCTGCTAAGATTGAAGTGGCTCCAGTGGATCTGGACTGGCAACATATTACTTATGGCTTGGTGGTCCCATGACACCTCAGGCCATCAAGGAAGAGATGCAACATAGAGATGGGCTTGTGACCGAGGGGTGGACTTGACCATGGACACTATTGCACAGGTTATCCATGAATGTGAAACA
>NW_008795259.1:9899159-9900132 GCF_000699145.1 Aptenodytes forsteri | reverse complement strand
TCCTGGGCCTTGAAAAGCAAGTCCTATGGCGACATGGCACCCCAGAAGGAATTGAGTCAGACAACGGGACTCATTTCTGAAACAACCTCATAGACACCTGGGCCAAAGAGCACGGCATTGAGTGGGTGTATCACAACCTCTATCATGCACCAGCCTCCGGGAAAATGGAACGATACAATGGACTGTTAAAGACTGCACTGAGAGCAATGGGTGCTGGGACGTTCAAACATTGGGATACACATTTAGCAAAGGCCACCTGGTTAGTCAATCTGCCAATTGAGCTGGCCCTGCCCAGTCAAAACATTTACATACTGTTGAAGGGGATAAAGTTCCTGTAGTGCACATAAAAAATATGCTGGGGAAGACAGTCTGGGTTATTCCTGCCTTGGGCACTGCAGCTACTCAAACCCCGGCGACAGGCATTGCAGCTATTCCTGCCTGCCGGGGTTTGAATAACCACAGTGCCTGTCGTGGGGTTAGATCTCTGGATGGTATTCTTAAATAATTGTTTATCCTTAAACAAAATCACAACCTGAACCACATTCAGGAGACATAGCAATAGGAACATGCTGGTTTGAACATCCCAAGGATATTTAAAATTCTCAAGAGCTGTTGTAACTAGCCTGAAGTAGAAAGGGAAGGTGAAGGAGGGGGGGAAAGCGTCCCTCCCCATCTTCCCTATAGATTGGTTCTTCGAGGAGAAAAGGTAAAGACTGTAATTATTAATGGTTTCCGAAAAGTGGATCCCTAGGTACGGAAATGACGGTAATGCCTAGTACGAATACCAGATTAGTCTCACGACCAATAATTTTATCACATCATAAACCAGTCGTGTTACACAGTGCAGTAAAATGATATCCTTGATCCAGCTCCCAGAGGTGATAAACAGCACAACAGGGAACATACACTGCAAGTGAGGTGTGACATAACACAACTTTGAGAGCAAGCATGACAACTTTGAGAGTAAATTAAT
>NW_008795259.1:9890130-9898498 GCF_000699145.1 Aptenodytes forsteri | reverse complement strand
CGGTAGAGCATGGGAAGCTGAAAAGTCCTTGACTAGTGTAAGCACTGCTTAGCAGCAACTAAAACATCGGTGTGTTATCAACATTATTCTCATCCTAAATCCAAAACACAGCACTGTGCCAGCTACTAGGAAGAAAACTAACGCTATCCCAGCTGCAACCAGGACAACATCATTAGCAATCCCAAGCCTTGTCAAAAGAAATGAATATAAAAGATTTTAGAGAAAACTACCCTTTTCTTCTTTCTAGCTTACATGAATATGGTATACCACCTTTGACTGTGACTCTTAAGAAGTACTAGTTTGTTATTTTTTTAACCAGTAACCTTTAAATGTTCAAAGTTAGTGTTCTTAGAGACTTAATAAGCTGAGACTCTGCAAAAGTTTTAGCTTGTGAACAAAATATGGAAAGAGCCATGAGGGAGCTGGATGCAACTGAATGGCATGACCATGCAAAGCAATGAAAGAATTTGTTCTATCATGGCACTTGCTGTGGTTCATTTAATTACTTTCAAAGATTTAGGCCTGTAAAATGTAGTGACCAATATACATATTGTTCAAAACAAAATTTTTGGGTTGTGCATCTTTATGTATGTCTTGTGTACGTATCTACTAACACAAACATACATACACGCAAACTGCTGTATATTCCTTAAAAAGATATATTAAAATGAAATCAAGGCAGAGGACATATATAAGCTAAGAATAAAAACCAATTAGAGAGAATATGTGATTAATCCCAAGAACAGGCTGGTAAAGATTCATTTAATGTAGCTTGGCCAAATTGAGGTACGGAAATGTACAACTAATGAATCTCAAATTTTTATCCTGAGCTGTTGTGACTCCATTGGACAGTCTAAACATCGGAACAAGCATATTTTATTGGTTTCAGTCCAATGATAGATTTGTTTGTCTATCTCCCCTCTTTGTCCTTACCATTATCTTAACCTCATGGCATTCTTTGTGTATTTGAAAACCTGAGTGGATATGCAGATTAAAATGATGAGTAGAAGGAAAATATAAACTTTTATGGATTTGTACAAGACATTTTAAATTGGGAAAACAGAAAGAGAATTTAATAGTAATCTACCATACTCAGCATTTACCAGACTCTTTCTCAGGATCACTTGTCTGCAACCAATAAATTAAAAATAATTCCCTTTACATAATAGAATTATTACTGGTTGAATGACTTAAAGGCTGCATAAAACACTATCAAATGGATTTACACAAATTAAGGGAAGTCCAGGCTGTCCTTTAAGAAATATATGTTTTCTTGAATATTTTCAAAACACATTACATAAAGTTGACATAATTAAAAAAAAAAAGAATATATCTTTCTCGTTTGAAGGCAAAAGATATAACTGCAAAAAAATTGAGGAGGAAAATAGAAGGAAAATAAAAAAAAAATATTTATTGAAACTTTCATTTAGGATTCACCTCAACCCTGAAAAGGCCAGTCTCAATACAATCTTGTAATATTAACTTGTATAAAAAACCTGGGTGTTTTTGTGAAAAAATATTCTATAAAACACACATTGTACATTCAGTCATCTTGTCATCCAAAGTAAAGAAAAACATATTTGTTAGAGCCCAGACAGCTGATGATAGAAATAGATATTGTCACTAGGAGAGTTTGCCAGCTACAAGAGTATATATGCATAAATTCAAGTAAAAAAAAAGGAAAAATAAAAGCTGCTATAATTACAGTATTCAGGAGTTGCCTTTCCAAATTTTTTTTTCCTTAAGCTTCCTATCTCAGTATTTAAGTTTCCTTTCTAATATATTTTCTCTTAAGTTTTGCAGTGGACTATGCTAGCCATTGTTAGAAATTACAGCAGCTGTTCATATCCTTAAATTACCCTACACTAAAACTGGTCCAGAAAAAAAAAAAAAGAGTTCCCTGAACAGGAAACCAGCAACTAATCCATTTCTGTAGTTGTAAAAAATTTTAATATGCTTTCATTTCCATAAATCTTTGTACTTCCTTAAATGTATGCAAAAAGATACCATAAGAAATGCAGTTCTTGTGGTATTGTGGAGCTAACTACATGAACATGAGAAACACAACCAAGCCTCAGGGGCAAGCCTTCTCTTAGAGATTTCCAAGCCAATCCTGTAAACCAAGAGACTGAGTTGGTTTGACTAAGATAACTGAAGCAAAACAACCATCAAATCTTAGGGCTTTGACCATCAATTTTAAAGCTTTTAATCTGCCTTTTCTGTTAAAACAAATAATTTTGGCTAGAAAATATGAAATCTCAGAATAAGAAAAACTATTTCTTATATGCAAGCCTGCATGATATGTATGCTTCTATTAATTACTTGGAAAATGTCCCAGAAATCTGTGAATAAAAAACATAGAAGTGTGACAGTGTAGATACAAAAAGACAGACTCTTAGATCAAGGAGCAAGATCTAACAGCCAGTGAAAAATGAATGAACGTTATGAAGCAAGAAGATTTCTACCTGTCTATTATGTGACCTGCTTGCTGTTACACATGTATCTTGACTGTTTTCTTTCTTTCTTATGTACATATATTAATGTATTAAAACTTGATAGCTGTAAGAAGAATAGATGCTAATCAGTAACAAAAGGAAAGAAAAAGAAGCAGGGAAGTTGTGAGGTGGTATCATAAAATCTGACTCACCATTAAATATTAAAGTTTAAGGAGAGTATTTCAGATACTCAAGAGAAAATGTAAAATCATTATTGTAGAATGAGAAGAATTGAGGTGGAATCTTCAGAAGTACTCACAGTTAGTCTTTCTCTACTTATGCTGAAGTCAAGAAGAGTTTATTACCATCTCTGAAAGGTAAATGAAAATACTGTGTTTCATCTTCAGTAGTGAAGAGGAATGTTAGCTTCTGAATATGAACACCCCTTCTATGGAGAAAATCAACCTTCTTCAAATGTATGTACTGTATCCATTGCAAAAATACTTACTTTGTCAAGTTATATGTAACTATAAATGTTTTGAGCTCTATAAGGTTTTTGCTTGTTTGTTTTCTGCTTTGTTCTTTAAACTTGAACTTAGCAGTCTACCTGAAAAGGAAGCAATAATACTATTACGTCTCTTGTTCAAGTTGTTAATCAAATTGGTAATGGAATTAATATTTTTGCAGCAAACTTCGGTTTCTCTTTCACTTCAGAAGTCAAGAATTAAATGATAGGTGATACTTTATTTGCCTACAGTTGCAATAAATTTTTTTCAGGCATCAACATTTCTCTTCAGCTTTTTTTTAATATTTTGGAGGTCTTGTTCATTTTAGCCAACACACTTTAAGGAAGTGCCTGTCCTTTTCTCACACGTACAAGAAATATATTGGAACCAAGTCAGTGTCTACAACTATGCTTAAGTCTAACTAACAGCTAAGTCACTTAGTATAATTGAGATTTCTGATCTTTCATACAGGTGAATTTTGAGGTGGTGTGTCCAGCTACTTTTAAACAGGACATAAGGCTATTCCTCTATTTAGTCTATATGGATGTCAGATTTTCTTTCTGTGAGCTTTAGCAAAACTTCTCCCCACCTTCAGTATAGCATTTCTCAATCTGAGCTGTACCCATTTTTCTGTTATAGCTCAAAACATCTTGATGACATTCAAAATTACATGGTTTTGACAGGAAAAAGAAATAACACCATTCTATATCATTGCTTATTCTTTACAGTATGTAAAGTTCGTGGGATTCTAATTAATTAAAAGTATTGCTTATACCCAAAACATAAAAGTACCCATTGAAATTGTACATAATAAATATTGTTTTGGATACCTTCCTAATGTATTTTATACCACATCAGACATTTTGGTTTGTTTTACAGTAGGGTACTATCAATTGAACTCACACAATTCTTAAGGGGAAGCTGGAAAATTTGGCACTAATAATGAGTGGATAGAGGGAGGGAGGGAAGGGCAGATAGATGGAAGAAGTATTATATCTGCCAACTGAGAGGACAGCTTCTGGCATCCAGGTTGGGGGCAGATTTGAGAGCTTTCTGGAATTTAGAAGCAGAAAGGTCATAGGGAATTTTGATATCCAGATAGGCCACGTGTTTTTTTTTTTTCCCTCTTCTTCCTACTTTGATGGGTAGAGTTATCCTGCTGTTGAAGAGGAAAACCATTTGGTAATGTGGGTTTCTCCATTTCAGACCCTGCTGTTCTATTACTATCAATACTGTTAGTTTTGTGTTGACCAGTAATTTAATTTGCTATTAACTGTGAATGTACTCTTGGAATAAGACTGTAGTATCTCTACTGGGATTAAGGCAGAGTAAACAGGGTGCAATCTCATAAGAATTTACAGCACAATTAGTTCTTGGGATTACTGATTTCCCTGAACTTGTTCATAATTATTCCCTTATATTAAAAAAATCAGAAAGTAATTATTTTCCCTGAAAAATGGGAATTTAAATTATGTAACTTATGCCGATTAACTCTGTTGGTGATGACTTTTCCCACTTTCTAGTAGGGTTTAGAAAACCTGAGATGCTGAGATATAGCTTCTGGGAAAATAATCTTGAATTATGCAGCAATGGAGAAAAAATACAACCTTTATTGCAGAATACATAGTATCATTTCAGTCAAAATCCCAATGAAATATGAAAACTCACTCAAGTAGTTCCATCAAAGTTGTGCTAGAAAACCAGACATTTTTGGTTTAGGTGGCAAGACCATTAGCAGGGTTGCCCTCTGGCTGGAATCAAAGCTGGGAATATGGCTTTCTCCTCTCCCCAATTATTATATGATCATATATCTTGGAATAATATTATCCTTAGATAAGGGTTTTAGAGAATTAAAATTTTTAAAAAAGGAGATAAGGAAGGAAAGAGGGAAAGAAGAGAAAGTTACTGAATTTCAACTGCATTTGTTATAGCCCTTGCACTTGTTGAACAGTGGAGTATATTGCCCAATATTTTACTTCCCTAAATTACATTATTTCTTTTCAGAAAAATTGAAAGGATAGAGCAAGTAAGCCTACAGAGGGTCTCATAAAAATTGGAGTTTCTAGAATTGACAAATATAGTGAAAGGAAGACTCTTTTCCTGAAAAAAAGTTGCAGTATGTGATAATATAAGTCAATAGACCCCCCAAAAAGATTAACCTATAATATTATGCATCTTTGTTCAAAACAAGACTGAGAATAATGATTTTACAATAGCTTTTGATAGCCTGTTTCCTACTTCATTCTTTGCTTATTACAAAACTAATTAGTTATTGTGCAAGTTCAAAGTCATGGATGTGTATCAGACAGTTTTGGAACATTTGCTGCAATAGATATAAAAGATCATAAGATATTTGTTTTACATGGCAACAGGAGAGACCATCCTCAGATATGCTTTTAAAATCTCTCAGGACAGAAGAAAGTTATATTGCTCTTATTTTTCTCAGTTCCTTATTTCCAATTTTTTTTGTTTTCATAATTTCTTTTGAGCTTGATTTGCTCTATCATTCATCTTCTGACACTGCTGGTGGCAGGGAGAATGTAAAATGAGTGAGTTTTAAGGAAAACATGTCATAGAGTTGTATAGCAATAGAGCTTAAAAGATACTAGTTTAAGATTCCCAGTGTAAAGCTTGCTTTCTCTCCTCTAGGCAACTCTGTGAGATGAATTATGTACTCTATTGATAGCAATACATTTCCTTCTGATGGAAAAATAGGAATAAACAAATATCTGTATAGGTTCACAACACAATTCAGAAATAGTAAACAACTAAATATCTAAGGAACATTAGTGCAAATATTTTACTTTAATGCTATAAAAAGGAATAAAAGCTTGCTTTCTCTCCTCTAGGCAACTCTGTGAGATGAATTATGTACTCTATTGATAGCAATACATTTCCTTCTGATGGAAAAATAGGAATAAACAAATATCTGTATAGGTTCACAACACAATTCAGAAATAGTAAACAACTAAATATCTAAGGAACATTAGTGCAAATATTTTACTTTAATGCTATAAAAAGGAATAAGAAAACTGCAAGAAAATCAGTGGGATAGAATAAATTAAAATAAGTTATGTGCCACAGAGGTACCTTTATGTTTTTTTTTAATTTAAACAATATATGAAACTGTTATGGAAAGATTCTGATGTGATGAGGACCATCTGCTCTTATTTTGTTATATAATGATTTGCATAAAATCTATTAAGTTCATTCTATTGCATGCTTCAGGAATTTAATAACCCAGAATTATGTATGATATACAGCACATGGCAACGAATTGTAATAAACAAGAATGGTACTTCTAACTGCATATAGAAAAGAATGTGTGATTTTTAGGAAAATAAAGCTATTGCGACCTATTTTCTGTTGTATTTATTTAGTAATTAATGTGTTTGAATTCCTGTGAGATCACATGTTCCATAATTCTGTATGCTTGACACAAGGGAGCATAGAATGCTGTTAGATTTACTTGGTATTTTAATATTACTATGTTTTTCACATATCTACAGTTCTTATATGTTTACTAAGCTAATGTGGATTAATTTCTTAATTATGCTTTGCATATACAAAGACCAATTCTAGTCTCATTTATACGCATATAAGCAATGCCCAACTCCTGTGAAATTAACAGCTTTGTAACTGGTATAAAAAACATGAGAATAATAACTGCATTAATATGTTGTGATAAATTATTCAATTTTAATAGTACAAGAATGTCTACTGCAAGGCTTTCTGGCTTCTGTGCCATAGAATTGAAGAATACTCTAAAAAAGTATTTCTGTGTGAATTTTAGGTATTGCTAAACTTGCTTAGAAATTTCCTATTGATGCTGTCAAACAAAACCACCTCTATACAAAAGTGGATAGCTAGTTCCTCCTCTAGTCATATTGAAACAGCAATGATCCCCATGTCAAACAACAGGGTCAACCAAGGCTACTTCTCAACTTCATTGGGTGCCTTAAACCACTTTGGGTACCAAGATGTAAGTTCCCAGCTTTCTTAAAGCTTTAGACCAGTAGTTCAATTCCAGCCCTCTAGATCAACATTTAAAATCAGAGAATGAGAATGAAGTTATGAAAAGTCAGCAAAAAATAGGTTTGAAACATGATTCTTTTTCAATTATGAGCTGTTCATGTGGAAGTCCATCAAACAAATAGCTGATATCATTCTGCTTTCCAAAGGTAGAGTTAAATTGCTTGCAATTAACACCCCTGGCTACCTTCCCTTATCTCCATTCCTCCTTTTACAGCTCATTAACTAACTGCTGTAGCACAGTTCAGACTCTGGGTCATGCATTAATTTGTATCAGCTGACTGGTGTCTCCCCAGCTGACTGGCATCTTCCCAGCTGAACCGGGGTCTCCTGCAGCTGACATTAGCCTGAGCTCAAGTTATTATACTCACCCCTAAAATTCGTTCTTGATGCTCTCCCTGTGCAGAGTGCTATGGAGATATAAGAAGCAGTGGTGTATTTGGTTAGTAATTTTCCATACTGAGGGGAGGCTTGCAAAGTAGTTTTACTCCTTTTGTACTACCACAGCAGCACAAGAGAAATTGACTGGGACAAAGACCCTCTCCCAGAATAATGATAGCAGTATCTTGACTAATTTGGTATGATACAGTTTCCTAAGTTAAACTCTACTTACCTATCAGCAAATCTAAATCTAACTGGGTACCTGCTTTGTGGAAATAAATGATGATGCTCTACCTAAAGAGACCTCTTAGTTAGCTGTGAAACTGCTTGGTGCCTGTGTGGAGCAACATCTGTAGACTGAATGCGGTCATGTTAGTCTTACACAAGACATGAAGCCTGCCCATCAACATATCCTTATCCTAGTCTTATCCAATTCCTAAAGAACTAATAGTATGTATATACCTACACAATGAATATTGCTGGCACATACAAATATTTTATATTAGTACTTGTTTTTCTCAACAAATTTAATCCATTAAAGAATACAAAAGGAAAATATTAGTATAATTTATTGAAGTTTATCAAGGATATATATAACTTATAATGTTACTTCTGAATTTGCAGGATCAAATCTCAGAGGATACTGAATTTTAGGGTTTGAAAAAATATTACTGGCATTTTAGACTAAGATAAACAAATGTGATGTTATACCATGTAAAAGGTTTGAGTTTTATTAAAGAAGTCTCAATCAATGAAAAAAGTGTTTCAGTATTGGTTCACTTCCTCATCTTCTGGGCCTGTATACTGATTATTTTTACTAGCTCATTTGCAACCTGTTGTCCTGGAAAATGTGTGTTGTAGGGAAGTGATCATGCCCCTGTACTCGGCCCTGGTGAGGCCGCACCTCGAATACTGTGTTCAGTTTTGGGCCCCTCACTACAAGAAGGACGTTGAGGTGCTGGAGCGTGTCCAGAGAAGGGCAACAAAGCTGGTGAAGGGTCTGGAAAACAATTC
>NW_008795259.1:9887040-9889890 GCF_000699145.1 Aptenodytes forsteri | reverse complement strand
GCTTAGGGACATGGTTTAGTGGGCGTGGTGGTGTTGGGTTGACGGTTGGACTCGATGATCTTAGAGGTCTTTTCCAACCTCAATGATTCTATGATTCTATGATTCTATGATTCCTCTCAATAGCTTGTTTCTAGGTTTTTTGGTTCGTTGGTTTAGGGTTTTTTTGTGATCCCCCCCCCGTGTTGTAATGCCTAGCTTCTCTCGCATCTTTTCTTTTGGCTGGACAGCAAGGTTAACATTGGGCAGAAATAACATTAACCGAGTATGTTTGAACTTTTGTGTCCTTCAGAACTCTGAAGATTAAAAATCCATGAAAAAAGCTATTCTTTTATTTCTGAATTACAGAGAGATTCTTTAACTTTTCTCTGCACTAGCTATGTTAAACAGCTTTTCATAATCACTAGAAGAGTTGGTGTCTTTTTTCCTTTTCCTTTTCCGTTTCCACTCTTGTTGTGTCTAAACAAGGCCCTTAAAGCATCACTTATAATTCTCAAATGATTCTGTCCACCTCTGCAGGAAAAAAAAAAAAAAATATATATGTTAAATCAAAGCTTTATTCTGAACAGTATTAGAATGCTATGCTCCATCTATGACCTTAGTACTGTGAAGTGTGACAGACTTTTACCCTATATTTTTCCAAATCTTTCCTAAAACATTGTTGTTTCAGAAGTCTCCATTTTGTATTGATTTGTCCTTCGAAGTATAGTATTTACCATTTGTTTTTACTGAATTTCATTTTGATTCCACAAATATTTCTAAAATTAAATTAATTTGAAATTGTATCATTGTTGTCTAATGTGCTTGACTCCAGCCTCATATCATCTTCAGAAATGTTCTGTTTCAGATTTTTAATGTAATCTTCAACTTCAGATTTAGAGTCATATTTATACCTTGCATATTTCATCAACCATAGTTCCATATTTTATGAGAATGTCACAAATAACTTTCTCCAAACCTTACACAATTCAGGATACATCCTTGGATTCATACTATCCACAAGATCTTCTGTTAAAAAAGGAAATAAAAGGTTTGTTTCATTACAGTGCAGTGACATCTTCCAATGCTGGTGACTCCAAATGGTTGGATTTTTTGCAAAAGATTCAGTGGTATGTAATATGCCTTTGCAGACACTGGCAGCTGTTTTTTTTTATTGAGAAAATATCACGAAGTAGCTCTGCAATTTTTTCTGAAAATTTTTAATTCTTTTTTTTACACAAACATATGTTGTTTTTCTAAACTAAGAGATTGTGTCTTTTTTGCAACGAAAAAAATTGAAAAGGGGAAAATGAATGCCTATGACACAAAGAAATCCAAATGTTCAGAACATTGTAAGCTTGTAATGAACAGCGTAAACAGCAACTGTTGACATGGTATCCTTGGTCTGTTCCACTCTTTCGAATCTGTTCAATTCTCAGGAATATATCCTCTTCTGACCAAAAGCTACAAAAACATGTTCATATGTTAAATAAATACAGTAGTATTTTCTTTCTTGAGACAGGTGTGTTGTGTTTCATGAAACTGTAATTCATAGTGTGTGGAATACATGATGGATAAGGCACCTTTCATGTCTTTATTAGATATTCTAACTTCTGTGTAATGCCCACAATTTTTTCTTTGACTGAAATGTTATCCAAAGCATGTTGACTTTGGCTAATGGAAATGTTTTACTGAAAAATGTGTTTGGTATTACATGAATTCTTTTTCTTTTCCATATAATTTGAACTACAGAGCAACTGTAGATGAAAATGTGACATTCTCATTAAAAGTCTAATGTCACTAACTTTAGACCTTACAGGCAATTAGCACACTCAGACACAAATTAGCATAATAATACAAATAACAGGTAAGCCATACACCAAATTCTTGGTGTTGGTGTGATTTGGGACTAACTCCATGACAGTTCATTAAATTACTCAGGTATACACCACTTCAGTTTAAGACTTTAATACCATTTTCTCCCTGTTATGAGGACGGAATTTGTTATAACCAGAATGAAAAAAAAATCTAGTCCCATAACTTTTTTCTTTGGTCTCTGGGGAAAGAAATTTCTGGACCTTTTTAAAAAATATCTTCTTATTCTTCTTGGTATTTTAATATCCTCTGTTCTGAGAATTGGACAGTAAAGTTATAACCTATGGGATCATACCTTTTATTTGGAAAAGAGGTTGAATCTACACAATCTTCATGGTATAATATTCTCACATACAAATCAAATGAAAAAAATAGTTTAGACTGTGGAGACAAGTGTGGGAAGTGTCATTAATTAACAGCATGTAATAAATTAATTTCATATAGTCCAATAGCTGAAGTAAGCAATTTTAAAATGCACTTTCTGTACTGTATTAAGAATGACAGAAGATTGGATCACTGCAGTGAGGATCCAGCACACTGAGGATGGTTAGAAGCTCCTGGATTAGTAATAAGTGACTAAAAATCCTTTCTTATGGGTAGAATTAGGAGATAGAGAAAAATGGCTATCATTGTCTTAATTTGCTCTATGTGTATAGCAATATGTGTAATATTTACATTTCTGCATGGTGAAAACAATACTTATGCAGCTGAAAGCACATTCACTATTTCATTATATATAACCAGGTTAAAAATTTACAATGAAAAAGGTAGTCTAGCAGTAGTATGTCTATACATTCAAAATTTTTGCAAACTAAGATAAGCTTTTCTCTGAGAACAAAACCCATCACTTAGCTCTCCAGCACCATAATATTTCATGTACAGTGAAGTTAAGGCTTACATACAAAAACAAGTTTCTTCCTCCATAGGAGTGTGTTAATCATAGAATCATAGAATCATTGAGGTTGGAAAAGACCTCTAAGATCATCGAGTCCAACCGTC
>NW_008795259.1:9867326-9884366 GCF_000699145.1 Aptenodytes forsteri | reverse complement strand
TCCCAAGGGCCTCTCTCAACCAGCGTCCTGAACAGGCCAAAGTCTGCCCTCCGGAAGTCCATGGTTGTGGTTTTGCTGCCCCCCCTCCTTACTTCACCAAGAAGCGAGAATTCTATCATTTCATGGTCGCTAAGCCCAAGATGGCCTCCGACCACCACATCTCCCACCAGTCCTTCTCTGTTAGTAAACAGCAGGTCGAGCGAGGCACCTCCCCTGGTAGGCTCCCTTACCAGCTGTGTCAGGAAGTTGTCTTCCACACACTCCAGGAACCTCCTAGACTGCTTCCTCTCTGCCGTGTTGTATTTCCAGCAGACATCCGGGAAGTTGAAGTCCCCCACGAGAACAAGGGCTAGGATTGAGAGAATCACAATCGTTGAGCTCTAGACAATCGACACTCTCCCTAACATAGAATACTCCCTAACATATCAATACTTATGATATCACTTAAAATAGTCAAACAATAGAAGTGAAAGTTACTAGACAATCGAAACACTCCCTAACATAGAATACTCCCTAACATATCAATACTTATGATATCACTTAAAATAGTCAAACAATAGAAATGTGAAAGTTATAAACACGTAAATCAAAAGACTTAATAGAATCTTTGTTGCAAATTTAATGATTTGTAACAGAAAAGTGTCATACATATTTTTGAAACTTTATGACAGCCAATTTCATTGGCATATTTTTTCTTTATATTGTAGGACATATTTCATAGTATAATTTATAAAGAGCTTTAAATGTACTGAACAAGCTGCCTCAGAGATTATATATATACACACATGTATATATGTGTGTTTTAGTTTTTAGACAAAAGTTAGTCAGTTCCTAAACAGATAAGGAAATAGTAGTAATTACACATACTATTAAGCTTCCAGTGTTGATCCAATCCCCCTTTATTTTTTTTTAACACTCAGAAGAAATATTATCAGTGAACTTGTACAACTATTGTCAGAAACCTAAAAATTTACACTCCACATGAGATCTTCCTATATTTAAGTAGCATTCTAAATATAAGGAGTAAAAAAGCAACATAAAAAAGGATGTTAAATGCAACACAGAAGAGACCAATTATTGTATGAGTCCAAGCCTATTTCCTTTTTTAAATGAATAGCTAATCTAAGCAAATTCATTAGAATGAGACCATAAACTGAAACATACAGAGACTAGATGAAAATTAGAAAGAGTAAAAGCAAACTTAAAGAAAGAGTCATAAATATAGTTGTTTTTCAGAACTTCCATGGGTTTTTGCTTCTAGGACCAGCAGATTCCACATATTACCAAGAATTATAGAGGCTAGTGAAGGAAGGTAAAGGTATTATGATTAATTTTCTTGATTTTTCAGCAGAAGGAAAATATGTGTCTCAAAATTATTCCTTTTTAGTGCTAAATATGAAAATATGAGATGAAATCACAAGAATATATGTCAGAGCAAAATGACAAATGAAAACAAGTCACTGTTCCCAGATTGTAAGCTTCTGCACGTTCATAAGGATAATGTAAATGAATTGTAGCCAAAATATTAATTCTCCATAAACCAGTCATTATATCAGGTATCTGATAGGAAGGAGTAAATAATAAGCAATAGCAAAAGAGAATAAGGCCTTTTGCAAAAGGCTGTGAGGAGATACAAATGTATTCTTTAGTTCTCATTAATTGACTAAGCAAATACATGTTGTCGTCTGTTTGATTATGCGACTCAGATGCACCACTAGGAAGTTTGATTTTTGTTGGAATCTAAACAAGCAAGACATACTGGAGTATGATAAAACCAGGTTTGTCTAAGCATGGGTTACACTTTCAAAAGAAGGTCAATTATTCTCTTTATAACAAGTTCTCAATTTTAAAAAAGTATTTGGAATTTCCCCCCTTTCCTTGGTACCTGGTACTAGTCTACTGAATGAGCTCTTCAGTTATTTTGCAACCCACCCCCTCTGTCCCAAAGTCTGGGGAGAAAGCCTACATTGCAGACTATGCAACCTTACTGAAAAGCAATGTAGATTAATGTCAATGAAGATTCATGCTGTTTCTGCAGTAGATTGTTTCCCCTACCTAGGTTAACTTCATCAAAGATACTTAAGGGAGCTCTTATGATGCTGCACTCTGGCTGCTGCCTATAATAATAATTAAAAAAAACCAACAACAACAACAAAAAACCAAGCAAAAACCCCCAACTTGGGATATTCCAGCTTTCCTAAATGGGGAGACACAATCTCACTTCTCTGTTCTCCCTTATCATCTGCAGTCTCAGATTTGTGGTTCTTTGCTGAGAACTGTATATCCACAGGAGAGGGAGGACCCTCCTATCTGATTATAGACAAGTAGGTCAGGCTGCAAATGTTACCTGTTTACAAGCATGACATAAGAATCTGATTGTTGGGCACTGCACACTACCTGAATATTTATTTCTCACATCCTCTGAGGAATAAGAGCTTGAAAGCTGCTAAATGGACACTTTATCCTAAACAGTAGATCTCTTGAGCCTATGATTGTAAATTTCATTTTGGTCATTTATTGATAGAAGGATTGGAAGAAGCAGTTTATAGACAAGCCATTCACTTTTATTGTGTTCATGACAGCAAATACTTCCAAGGTTTGGAAGTATCTATGAAGAGGGAATGCTGAACTGAAAGAATGAGTTTACAGTTCAGCCAGATTATACAACATCAGTTGTTTAGCCATTTAGAGGAAAATATATTTAGCAGTAATGTGTGATGGAAAGCTTGAAAATCTTAGTAGATAAACAACTACTGTCTAAAATGAGTATTTCTTTGTCTGCATACAAATATAAAAACATATACATAGTAAAATATGTCAAATTTGACTAAATTTTAAATATCTCTTTACATATGTTCATTTCAAAAAGTTTTACTATAGGAAAAGATCTTCAGAGCAAAAATGAGGAGTCTCATGTTTTTAGGAAGTTAATACCACTTATAAACTGATGATTCATGAATTATGTAGAGAACAAAGGATACAGTTTATGATCTGAAAATTTCAGTGGATGTTGATGCTTACATTAAATCTGTATGATCATACAAACTTCTAGGCAATCCAGTGCTTAGCAACAGCGGACATCACAATCTGACAGAATAAAATCGAGAGGTAGACTTCAAACAAAAAGGAAAATCCTTTTTTATACATGCTTCTGCTTAAGAAGTTTTGGTTCATTGCCCAGCATTTTTTGACAAATTCAATAGTTACCGTCCACACCTATTGGAACAAAAGCACTTCATTGATGGAATTCTAAGTTCCCCTTTAAATTTGCCTATTTTCATTCCTAACAAACAGCAAAAAATATATATTTTTAATTATTGCTTCTTTTTAATTGTTAACCATTTTAATTAAAGTTCATTGGTCAGAGCTTTGAGGGGAAATAAGTTGGGCATTATCTCATGTTCTGCTCTCTAATGACACTAAAACAAGACAAGTTGAGATGTCTGTATAGGATTTGATAATATGCCCACTACTCTCTCTGGGAGGCTTCCCAATCTTTTAAGAGTTTCATGATGATGACATGTAAATTTGTTTTCTTTGGAAGTTTAAGTTGAATGGGTTGAAAGAATGGTTCATTCCAAATTCCAAAATCCACATTATATCCATTTACAACCTGAAGCCTTTTTTTAGAGTTCTCCCTGCATCTACAGTTTAGAAAAGCCTTGCTTTTCTTGGCTGCTGCAAGTTGGCTTAATTGGATTCCTGCTCATGTCCTTTTCTCCATCTCTGCTGCCTATTACACAGATTTTTGTATGCTCTTCCAATCACAGTAGTATCCAGCTGCTGAAGGTTTTATTACACAAAATATTTCTCTGGAGGTTTATTTGTGTTGGTATGTGCTCCAGAGTATGAACAACTGATAAGGATGCATCCCAAAACAGCTAATTTAGTCCCACCCAAGTAGAAAATTAGTCATTTTAATATATAAAGAGTATTACTTGTAACCTTATCTATTTACTTTCTCATATGTTCTTAATAATTGAATTATACATATATTGTAGAACTGTTTATATACTCTTCTCACACAGCTTTTTCTTGAACTAGTATTTTTCTTAATTTGTGTGAAAATAAAATATATATTGTCACTTTATATGAAAATTAATAATTTTGCTAACAAGTCTGTACATTAAAAAAAAATTGCTAATTTTTAGAAATGGTTACCAAGTAACTGGTAAAAACCTATGGGATGATGTACAATTTGGTTTTCAAACAACTTATTTTAGTTGTTTCAGCATATGAAGACACTTACTTTGAAGTGAGATAATATCCAAGAGCAGAGACTGTCTGTAATCAAGAGTACGAATAATATTTAATAAGTTGTAGTGCTAAATGTTTTGTGGTATCACTATCTCATTTATTCCTAACAAATACAAGTTTTTGATGCATTAACCTGAACTCTTCATGTTGTGATGGAATCCTGGCAGCCAGAGCTTTAAGGTGTATTACCCTGGACCTTTTCCCTGAGGTAAGCACCCAGAGCACATCAACCGTCTGAACCTTAAAAAGTGCTAATTTGCTCAGAAACTAGAATCACACTCTTTTTAAAGTTCAAAGCTCAGAATAAGACCATCAGAAATAAAAAGGCTTGTGAAAAAATTTCCCTGCTTACTGTGTCCTTGAAGGGTGGATAATTTCTTCCAGTTTCATTTTCCATGTCCAGCAATTTTCAGTGGCTTTATTGTGAAGACAAACGCCACAGTGGCCTGTCTAGGTTTCTTGGGAAAATCATTTCCTTTAGTTTCCTTGAAGAGTGGCTTGTGCTGCAGTCTCCTTGCTACTGAGGCACTCAGTTTTTTAGTCTATCTTACTCTAGAAAGTTTCTCTAGCCTGAGTTTCTTCTGTTAGAAGAATGTTTTTATAATTGCAGTAACAAGAACCTGAATGTTTGAAAATATCAAAATTAAAACTGGCCTATAATTGTAATTTATTCTATACCTGTAATTACTTCAGAATCAGCTATTTTTTCCCCTCTCTCCTTTTGAAATCAATTAAGTGAGATAATGGCTGCCTGTTTGGTCCTCTGCATGTTGTTGCCAAGGTTATTAACTGAACGATGCGTAAGATTTCGAGATATTTCTTGAGCTTTGTACGTGTTACAGGAGTTGGGAAGGATGTTGACTTGATTTGTCCTGTATTTTTCTTACTTAGATTACTTACAGCCTTGGTAGGATGCTATTCAGTCAACATAGAGCTGTCAGGCTCACAGGTAACACCTTCCCTATTCTCTATCCAATAATCCTTAGAAATTCCTCTCTACTGAACTGACTGAACTTTTAGCTGAATTCCTCTTCTACAAAAACAGACTGTAACTTTTTTTTGGAAGCTACTTAATACAGTGACCACTGCTGTTTTGTTTCGTACACAGTGAGGATATATACTTTTATTAAAAATTAAAGGAACAGGCAGAAGGACTCTGTACAATGAATGACATCTGAATGATTGTATAGTTAGAGATATAACAGGTTCCTAGAATAACTGATATTAAAATCTGGATTTCTTATTACATAGCAAATAAGCAAGATAAGTTAAAGGGAAAAGCCCTAGAATTTCCCATCTTTTTCAAAAGTTTGGAAAGATATCCCCCCCCCCCATAAAAATACCATTTAATCTGTAACTGTATGGTATTTTAAAGCACGATTCTTTATCTCAGGACACAATGAAATTTTCTAATTGACACATTTGGTTCATTGTTTCATGTTAATATTACAAAGGCCAGAGATAAAAGTGGAATTAACAAGGAAATATAATGTCAGACTCTTTTACAAATGAGGTATATTTGTGCAGACATTTGAAATATACACGTATTAGAAAAAGACTCTTCAATAGTAGTTGGGTTTTTTTTTTCTTCCCAAATGACAGAGTGGAAAACTCTAGAAAAGCTAAGAGTGAGACAGAGGCAAAGATGCATATTGTGTGAGAGGAAGGGCAAGTGAAGAGGAAAGGTGGAAATTGTGCTTCTTGGAGTCCTAATTCCATTTCCTCTGCTCCTCTTACACCCTTTTCTAGCCCTTTCTCTCTTTCTTTCCTTCCCTCCTCCAGATGCGTGTAAGAGACAACATAAGAGAAAGTGAACTTGCTTCACTTTCCCTGTCTTTTCCCCAGAACACAGCTGACTTAACTCATACAGAAGTCCCCTTAGCAAATGATGACTGAGTTATTAAAAATCAAGAGGAGAAGTAAGACATTTTTAAAAAAAACCAAACCAAACAAACTCACATTTCAGTATTTTAGCTGTTCATAATTTACCATTTTTTACTTCTTTCTTATTCTGTTGCAAGTAAACCTTCGGTCTTGCTCAAAAAAAGAATAGTCACTCATAAGGTTCAAAGTCTTTGGCTAAATTTTGGGGTGCACTTAGGACACATGCACAGCATTACTTTGATCATAATTAAAACTTCCTGAAGTGGACTCAGTTTGGATTTACCATGCTTCTTTAAAGTGTTACTCATTCACAGAGATTCTAATCAAAGATTGCAGCTGATATAAACCTGAGATATAATTTTTATGGGAAAGTTAACATTTTAGATTCATTTTCATTCTTGTTCAGAAAAATAGAAGGAATTTTTAAATACTTTCTTAAGCTAACAATTGTAAAGAACTTACAGTTTAAAACATGTATTTCAGATTTCCAAACTCTTATTTCATGACTTCAAATAACAGTTGTCTCTTTTTTTTTTTTAATTTAAGGATTTTTTAAAGTTCAAAGAATTCTATATTATTTTTTCCCAGTCATTACACTGTTAGTATTACTTTATGTACTATCTTCTGTAATAGATCCCAAAAGGTCATATAGTCTTTAAAATGTTAGATAATTTGTAAAGATATTATTAAAGCCACTTTATTTAATATTGGTTTGAACCATCTAGGTTAAAGTTGCTCCATTTTCTATGGTAATAAAACTATTTGACATTATGCTAACATTGTTTTCAAACTAAGAGAAAAGGAAACAAATATATTTCAATAATTTTGTTCATATATTAAAAATATTTGAATATACAAGTTATGCTTCAAGTTTTATTTAAATTGTTTCTAGTATTAATGGATTAAGGAAAGGTTATGAATTCATGTGTGCATATCCAAAGACTTTAAAGAAAATGTGCTAAAGAACTAGAATGCCCCTTTCCTCCAAATTTTGATATTTTAAAAAATTACTTTTCCTTTAAAATGTGTTTTTACAGAAATCTATAGCTAAATAATATTAACCTCAGTAATAATAATTTATTTTGAAAATATATTTTAAGAAAGATATTTTCAACATTTATCTTCTCTTTGACTCATTGCAATTTCTGCTTACTTTATTATGCAATACTCCTGATGAGACAAATAAAAAGGACTTCGTTGGGAGAGATTACAGTGTAAATTTTAAGTAAGTCCAACAGCATCTACCATGAATGTGTTTGAGAGTTGAAATGCAATATTGTTTGTATTTTTAGCTATTCAAAATTGTATTTTATCTACATATCTTCTGATACAAACCCATGAGATTCTTTAGGTAAAGAGCTATTCTGTATCAATAGCGCAATATAGAACAAAGCAAAATAGAAAAGCTAAAATATTTGGTATAACTGAATATAATATATTTTAAATGATGAAAATATCCTGAGGATTTGATAAATCACTTTCAGGTAGCAGAAGTCTTGACTGATTTGATTCAACATGTGTTGCATATATTAACATAGAGATATGCATAATAGCAGAAGAACAATATGTCATAATCACACAATAAAATTTCCTCAAAATAATGTAGCTGTAATAAAACATTAAAATAAAGACATTTGAGGGGTGAAGTGCTGAAACTCTGATCTCAAAATCTAAAATACACAAGTGAAAGCGCTGGGAATCTATGATAAAATTTCTCATTTTTTATTACAAAATCAAAACATTTTCTTTAAGCCTTTACCCCCAGCTGTTGCAGCTTTATTAAGTAGAAGTAAATACTGCATGTGGTGACAATATTTGAGTGTACGTTTCAAAAAGTTGAAAGCTATGATGCTCTGATTGAAATACAAATATCTACAAAGGTACACTGCTGCTCTTGGTCATAATTAATTTTTTAAGAAACATTTTCACCTTTAGTTAATATTTATTAACATTCCTTCTCTATTATTATTATTTAATTCTGTTTGTAAACATGCTCTACTTTTATGAGCTTCAAGACGGAATTATTGTGGCGAATGATCAGGAAAAACCTGCTGTATTAGCTATACAACTTCTGGTGTAAAGAAGCTTTTTGGAAATGAAACTTTTTTGAAAATGATATAAACTTTAAATGGAAGAATACTTTAATACTGTGCCAGAATGTGAAATAAGTAATTTTTTATTTGTGTTGTTCAGGGTTTTTTGTTAGATTACTACAGCATATGTAGAATCATCTTTTTGCTAGCTTAAAAACAAACTCAACAGATCAGTAAACACATTTTTAAAGAGACTGGCGTGTGTGCCAAATAGTAAGAATAATAAGTATAGTTGTACAGAGAGATTTGCATTTGTGTGAACTACAATAATAAGTAGTCTGAAAGAAAAGAACTCTGTAATCCACGATCACTCAACAAAGGGTCAGCCATCACACCAAAGACGCTGCTGATTGAGGTGGTAATCATTTGGTTGGTCATCTGGTTGCACAAGTCTCGTGTTCTGCTGAAAAACTCTTGGCCTTGACAGACAGGCCATAGCCCATCTCTACTGAAACTAAAAGTGTTGCATGCCAGATTCTTCTAGGGGGTTACAATTTCTAAACATTATCTAGAAATCCTAGGGAAACTAGAGAACCACACTGCTGTGGTATCGCTGAGGCAGGGACTGAAGTCCCCAGGGGGCTGACATGAGGTCCTGGGCCATCGGTAGGGTCAGGGGAGCTCCAGGGGGCTGAAAGGGGGTCCTGGGTTATGGGCAGGGTTGGCAGAGCCCCAGGCACTCTGCAGGCATAGTCAGGTTGGAGGTGCCCTCAGGGCTTGGGTGTACAAATTGCTAAGTCCCAATTTTAGAGCAGTAGCTCTTGTCACTGGTGGTACAGTAGACAGAAAACACAGGACCAGAAAATGAAACAGAAGCACGAAGGCTCTTGAGATCTGGCAAGTCTGTCGTTCTTCTATTTCCTTCTTTCTTGGTCATCCTGTCTGGCTTCTCCTTCAAGTCCTTCTAACAAGCTGCTCTGAAACTGGATTTTCAGTTTAGCTTCTGTCAATTCTCCATATAGGAGAATGACTCAATTAAAAAACAATTAGCAATTGATTGTGATGGAGTCAACAGAGTTATTGGTGTTTAAAAATTATTTGAAGTAGGAAGGTTTTCTCTCCTTTGGCATAATGAACTTTAATATCCCATTTCATGCTCCACATATGGAGCTCGACAAAGAAAAAGAAGCTGGAAAATGCTCAGCCTTCTCTAATGGCTGTTATAGATTGCACAGGCTCACAACCATGCATAAATATGTTCAAAACTCCTAATATTTCTTGATCCTATCATATGTGTTCTGAGATCTCCATTATTAGAGTATTATTTTATATAAACTAAACCAATAATAATAACATAATCCTGCCATACAGTTATGTTTTGTAATGGAGATATGCCTTATACTTTGTTTCATAAACAAAAGTAAAGCAAACTGGAATATAGTGTAAATTAATTGTAATTTTGTGCAGTTTTTTAGAAAAAAGCTGCTGTTGTATATAGTTAGTAATGTTCTGTACGTATTTTTACTCATGTCTAAGGAATCTGTGAGGCTCAGGCTAATTTCCCTACATATCTCTGACATTAGTTCTCCACGGTTTGGAGAGCTGCACATTGGTTGCATGCTAAAATGCACCACAGAACATTGAAAAAGCAAATACAGAAAAATGTAGAAGTATCTGGTAAGAGGCCCTTTTTCTGTCCGTCACAAACTCTACTTCATTGGAAACCTCTGAGCTGAAAACCCATGATGGTTGTGAACTTGGGAAATCTAACATACAGTTAGCTAGCTAATAGGTGAAACATCTCAATCTGCTGGAAATAACAGAAGCAGAACTTTGTGCTAGACCATTAATTCAGGAGACACTTCTAAATCAGGTTATTACTTTCTGATTTGAATACCACACATGCAGCATTATTTATGATTTGGAAACTGTTACATAATTAGAGACATGATTATCTTTTGTAATTTGCAGATTTTTTTTTTCAGTCCTAGTGAAAGAATAATTTATTACACATTAAAATTCATAGCCTCATACATTTCCTTACACTTGTACACTTGCAGGAATATAACTATATTAGCTGTGAGAAATATCCCCCCCCAAATTCATAAACTCTTAACAGAAAAATATATGCCAGACTGTATTCATTGTTTGATTCAAAACTGGGCATCAATTCCTTTCCCATATTGGAACCAGAATTAATTTGCCAAGTTCCCATTCAGATGAATTAGTTCTGCATAGGATATGATAAGATATCACTTAGATTAATGTGTCTCCAGCACATTACCCATAATGATGGTCAAATTAATTCATTAAAACTTTGACCATCATTAGAAATAATGTCCTCAAGAAACATTAATCAAGTAGATACTTCATATCATATTCTATGTAGCATTGAATGTAAATTACATGAAGTAACTCTATATGAATTTCAAAACAATAATTGGTTCACATTATTGCTTAACTGAAAGTAATTCAATGTTATTATATAATCATATTAATATTATGTTACATAGAGGAGACTGCCTCTTATACAGGATATGGGTAGGACATACCAAATACATACTAGTGTAGTAAAACAGATCATAATGTCCTTTAACATTAATACTTTTTAGATTCTGGATGAAAACATTTGACTCTCCAGGGAACAAACAGAAATAGAGTTCTAAAATGAACTGAAGTACAGATCGATAAATTAATTCAGACTGGCATCAGAAATCAAGATATAATGTATCACAGTTTGCAATCCTACAAGAAATATAGGATACATAAAATTTAATATTTCTGGATCAGTCAGATATCCTGGTGTGGCAATGTTCTTATTAACAACTTTAAACAAATCAATAGAACTTGTTTCTCAAGGAATTTAATTAGATGCTTTTTTTTGCAATTATTACACCTATAAAAAATGTTGTTTGAGGAAAACCGAATGGATATCTTTTCATGTAAACTAAAACTACTTGAAATGGTATGTCAGTTCAAAATCCTGTTATATTTGCTTGTGTCATAACATGTTTTCTCTTCACATTTATCATAATTATGTTTTAGCTAAGAAGGAAGGCTTTGATAATTGCCTACCTTTAAGAAGTGTAACTTCCATCAAAGCCATTGATCACATCTTTGATTTGGAATAAAGAAATGTTGATACTTGACATGAAAAGCCCTGTTCTTTCATGATGGCTAGAGTTTTGCAACATTTATTTGCATTGTATTGTTACCTACCAATGGGAAGTACTGATATGAAACCCAGTTTTGAGTGACTGAACTATAGTCATCTCTCAAAACAAAGGTTTGTTTAACAGAACAGCCATGAGATTTAGGCAACCAATGCCAAAACCACAGGAATTATTACTCTATCAGTCCTCTTTTCTCCTGGGACAATAGTGTCTTCATATTTGCATGAAGAAATCATAGTGTTCATTTTTGCAGTCATCTCACGGCAGTGCTGGGAAGTTAAGAAGTACGAGTGGTACTTTTTGCATAGTTTTGATAGCATTCAGCAGCCTAACTGCTAGCCCTCTTTGCTATTCCAGTTATGCATGATAAGGCATACAGAGTATCAATTCAACCAGTAAACCCAATTAGCATGAAAGAGAAAAACAATTATTTTATTGTTTATATCACATTCTATTGGACAAAAGAATGAAAGGAGGAGACAAGTATTTCCCTATTTTATATATAAGTAAGGTTTTCATTGTCTGCAAAACTGATATTTATCCCATTTAAACAAAGAGGCCTACAATGTATTACTATTTTTGGATGGGAATCCAAGTTCTAATAATAATAATTTTGATACTTTCACATGATCATATGATCTCTAAAAGAACCAGTTTTTGCAGATATTCTTTTCAAAAGTTTTCAAATAAAGCATCTTATCCTCTCAGTTTTGGCATAAAGATGTTAGGTTCTGAAAAATATCTATATTACGAGGTCAAAGATATTATTTTAGGGAAATACAAACTGAACATACCAAGAAAAAGCTTCTTTTTCCAGGACCATTGAACTAGCAACGTGACCCAAATATTAGAAAAGTATTCACCCAGTACATGACACAACCTTTATGGAAGTTATTTATACTTTTTTCTTAGTTTCAGATTAATCACAGAAAGCTATTCAGTCCTTTCAACCTTACCTTTTAAAGCAAGGTGAGAATTTCAGCTATTTCAACTTGAGTCTGTCTTAATTCTTACAAGGTGCATGATCAATTTTTCTGGTCCACCCAGCAACTTTGTTGAACCACAGCTCATATCAATGCTACGTTGGGTAACTGTCCTGTCCTCCTTCTGACAATATGCTATTTTGTGATGAAGCACCCTAATAATGGAAATAAGACTTTTAAAGTAATTTCTCTGCACAGCTTTCTTAAGCAGTTAATCTTTATTCTGCAACAAAATAAAAACGGGTGGTGAATTTTTGGAAAACTTCTTTCAGAGGCCTGTGTTAGCCACTAACAACTGTATAGTAAATACATATAATTCTAGATTATGATTATTCTGGAGAATCAGATACTTTCTCCTCTGAGCTTTGACTTGAAAAGGCCTTTATTGGAAATATATTTGCTAATGTGAGGTATTTCTTTTAAAAATCAAACACACAATTTAACAGAACAGGACAGCCTTTTAAAGCCATTCCATAGTATTACATAGAGTTATAGAATATTTAAATTCTCAGAGCTATTTTTAAAATCCTGTAGATAATGTATCACTTTTCATTAGTTTCTACTGATAATTTATTCATTTTAATTATGCATTAATAAATTAGTAGTTGAAATTAATAAAAAACATAAAATAATTTCAATTTTTTTAGGAACGCAATGGGAAGTCTGAAGAATTTAAACTATCATAATTTAGAAGTAAATCTAAGCTACTGGAGGATATGTATTTATGGATAAAATAATCTTAATTCAGGTGGAAAAATGCAACATTTGATGATGAACCTAAGCCTGTATTAATAAGTATATCATTGCTGAAATGCTATAACCAGAGTTATTTTGACATAATAGAGGTTGGGCAAGATGGCCTCCAGAGATCCCTTCCATCCTCAACCATTCTGTGATTCTGTGATGAAAAAGACACATAAAAACACTGAATGCAAGAAACACTAGATTTTTTTGTTTAGGTTGATAATGAGCATCTATGACAGTGGGTCACTCACCCAGGACAGTGGGTACTAACACTCTCTCAGTTATACTTTCATCTTTGTTAAAAAACCAATAAAGAATTAATGTTCCAAAAATAATCAACTCTGTCCTAAACCTGTCCTTTTTGATCAAGAGTGCTAATGAAGAGCATTGTGGGGTGGCTTGGGGAGGAAAGGGAGAGGAAAGGCTTTAGAGTATGTTAAGGTCTAAATTTGATTCGATGTATCCTTTGCAGGTTCTCTTTTCCTTCTGCATATTAGAATGAATAGTTTTGAAAGTCACTTCACCAGGTTTTATCACGGGGTTTATCCCATATCAACTATTAAAAGGATAATTTCTACATTAGGTGTTGTCATAGATGGAGTGAGAGTGCACTTCACTCATAAGAGAGAAGCAGCAATACACTTCATTGATATAAAACAGTGAGTTAACAAAGTTCAATGGTAAATGCGACAGGGATTTAACAAGATTCGATGGCAAGGTACACTTGATTATTTACTTCATAGAGGACAGGGTCAGACAAAAACTGTCAGGGACACCCTCCCGTTGAGCCATGAGGGTCAGAAAGGACCCCCTTGCTTTCTAAACTCCTTCTCAGAGAGGAGTCTAGGTGCGACTGGATCCTATCCTAGTCCCAGACTTGGTCAATGGTTTACGTCTAAAGGATTATATATGCACAATCAATCCTTTCTATCACTTAGCTAAGATTTCAAAGTTTAGCATGCTATTAGTCACTTAGGGAGAATCTGTTGTGGCAAGGAAACTCTCAACCTTGAGGAGTAACCTTGAGAGGTGTCCCTGCTCAAGGGGAGATCCTGGTGTGCAGCCCGCTGCCGTGCAGGAGAGCTCAATGGGCCCTGGGCTCTCCACTATTTATAGAGTAAGATGATTGACTTGTAGTCATATCTGCATACCAGCAAGACCTTTGGGTCACTGCTCCAGGCAGCCCTTGGCTACTGTGTTGCCACCCGTCCCCAAAGTCCAGCATAAGCTGTATGCAGCCATCATGACCCCCACTGGTGGTTATTGCTTACGCAGGGCAGAGGGAGCACAGCGCCACAGGTGTTAGAGGTACTATTGCAATCTATTTGACTAACAAACCTTCTTTTACTCAGAAAAGGAGACAAACATCATCAAACACGCTCTGATGGCTTATTTTGATGTCGTACCATTAACTTAACCCCATTTACGCAAAAGCATAATCAAGTTAAAAATGAAGCAGTAACCAAATGTATCTGACACTCTGGAAAAAGTTAAAAATTATATTCACTGTCATAAACATATATCAACATATGTCAAGCTATTTGAAAGTTACTATTATCGAAGAAACTCATAGTAAAGACATCATGGAGATATCCTGGACAGAATTCAGGTTACATGTTTTCCACTTGAGTGTGCAGAAAAAAACCCTAATCACTTATCTAGCTGTCAATAAAAAGCCATGTGTCATTTTGTTACCAAAAAATTCCAGATGTAAATGACTGAATAAAATGCATTAAATTATTTCCCTATCCTAAATGAAATAGTCTCATTACATATCATATATAAAAAAAATAGACCAAGTTTCCACTATTTCCTTTCAGACCTGCATTAAAAAGAAAAAAAAAAAATCACTTGGTTTTATTGGCACACCTAACCTTCTCATTCTTGAAGTTCAGCTGTAATCATAAAAGACAAAACTGGCTAATATCCAGCCTAGAAACAAAACCATGGAGAGTAATCTCAGTAACAGTGATCACAGGCAAACTCATGCTGTCATTGTAATATATATTAGTCAACTACACTGCTAGCTGTAACACATTTACTGAGCTTTTAGAGTCAGTAGGCACAACTTCAGCCATGGTTTCAAATGCTGAAAGTTTGGGTGTCATTCAGTATCTGACTACTCAAATCACTATTGTTTCTGAAAAATATTTTTAATTACTTATTAATTAAAATATTTATTTAAATTATTTAAAAGGAAGTATTAAAGTTTCAGTGTTTAACAAACATAATAGGTGGTTTTCATTTCTCTGGCTTTTAGAACATTAAGACATGGGCTACCTATATTCTGTGGTCTCTGAGCAATCTAAAATAGACCATTATATTAAATCTAGATATCTAAAACATAAATGTAGAGGACAAAGCCAAAGATGCAGAACATGTAAGAGGACAACGTCCCTCTTCTATTTAGTTCTTGAATGTAATTTATGAAGGCTGCCAATAACAGTTATAATCCAGCCGAGAGACACTTTACATTCTGAGGATATACTTTGTAAAAGGTGATGAGATAACACAAGCGTAAGTTCTGTGAAAGACTAGTCAAACTGCTTTAATTTCTTCCACTACACTTTAATAAGTGTAATAGCCTTCAGTTCTTCCATTTAGACATAAAGTCAATAGATACATGACCACCTCTAATGCAATAATACTGAACAGCACAAATCTATATTGTAACCACTAACTCACAGGGGGAGAAATAACTGGCAGTCCCTGAACGTATGTGTAGGCATGACTTTGACTTTAATTATGAACCTGATTTAAAGAACTTAATAGAGCTGGCAAAGAATTTCAGTTCTAATAAGTTTCAAATGTAGGTCCATAACTTTTCTTAAGGCCAGTTTTGGCTCTAAGTTGACACTACAGGAATTTAAAAGCATTACTGTACCATCTGTGACTTACTTTGACATGAAGTATTGTAGTGAGGAAAACAGAGGTAAATTTCAAAGATCAAACCCTAGTCTGAAGCCTGACTCAAAGAACCTATGATATTAGTAATTGCCAATGAATTTCAGAAGGAAAACAGGGACTTGGGCAGATGGTTCTTTTTACTTTTCCTTTCAGGGAACTGCACTGATCTTTTAAGAGAGCTTTGATCTGTGCTACATTCACATTAAGATAAAGGAGAGAAACAAGAAAGCTGGATTTCTACTTCATACTGAATAAAAAAGTTAGCTGACCTTATATTCCATCAAAAGTGTAGCAGTCCAGCCTGGCTTTAGACTAAGCATCTCATGCATTATAACACAGTTGTAAGTACCTTTTTTGTGTTGTGGTGTTTTGCCATATTAATTAGTTTTTTCCTATTCACTGATCTGTATACTTACTTTTCAAGGAAGGCCAAACATAAGAAATGTTTTCTGGTGGGTTTTTTTTTTTTCCATTTTAATCTTTTCTATCTTTTCTGAGCATACTGGACAACATCATGTCCTTTGAGGCTACTGCAGGTATTAACCAATTATAATTCTTCAGATGATTAATAAGAATACTATACTTTTTTGAAATTCCATCATATTGTACAAACTGAAGTTAACATTCATATTAAGCGAAAGCTGCAACTCCAGGAGCTGAGTACCCTAATTTCTATTGTACTGTGTTGTATTGTATCATATGCTGGACAACATCATGTCCTTTGAGGCTACTGCAGGTATTAACCAATTATAATTCTTCAGATGATTAATAAGAATACTATACTTTTTTGAAATTCCATCATATTGTACAAACTGAAGTTAACATTCATATTAAGCGAAAGCTGCAACTCCAGGAGCTGAGTACCCTAATTTCTATTGTACTGTGTTGTATTGTATCATATGGAATCATAGAATAGTTTGGGTTGGAAGGGACTGCTAAAGGTCATCTAGTCCAACTCCCCTGCCGGGCAGGGACACATCTTCAACTAGATCAGGCTGCTCAGAGCCCCGGCCAACCTGACCTTGAATGTTTCCAGGGATGGGGCATCCACCACCTCTC
>NW_008795259.1:9865539-9866884 GCF_000699145.1 Aptenodytes forsteri | reverse complement strand
GATACGGTTGGCCTTCTGGGCTGTGAGCACATATTGCTGGCTCATGTCCAGCTTTTCATCCACCAGTATGCCCATATGTGAAGTTAAGTTATGCTATTTTATTTTATTTTATTTTACTTTATTATTTTATTTTATTTTATTTTATTTTGGTTTATTTTATTTTAATTACTTCATGGCCTACTTCCAGAATAAATTCTTTTTTTTTTTTCCCCCTCAAATATGAGAGAGATTCTCAAGATGATAGTGGTTATTCACTGTAATGTTACTGTAGCTCTTTGATAGATACAACAATACATATATATGCATCTCATGCACACAATACTTGAAATATTTTCCCTTAAGACTATATATTTCTCCTGTGTTACCTGTGGTTCCAACTGAAGTTGTTAAAAGAAGAGATATGATCTTTTCATGGTTTCCTGATAATTTAAATCAATGGTAGCTGAAGACTCCAAAAAGGGCATGTGATGGGTGGGGGGACAGACAGTAACTGCACTACCTGAAAAGAATATAGCTGGTGAAGGCTGACTTATTCCGATAGGTGTGTGTGACTTATGAATGAGAAGTATTGTTGGGAGGGACACTTTCCCCCGCTCCTTCACCTTCCCTTTCTCCTTCAGGCAAGTTACAACAGTTCTTGAGAATTTTGAATATCCTTGGGATGTTCAAACCAGCATGGTCCTATTGCTATATCTCCTGAATGGGGTTCAGGTCATGATTTTGTTTAAGGTTAAAAAATTATTTAAGAATACCATCCAGAGATCAGTCCGGGCAACAGGCACTGTGGTTACTCAAACCCCGGTGACAGGCACTGTGGCTACTCAAACTCCCACGACAGACACTGTGGCTGAACCTATGCTGAGGGCTGAACCAGAGAACCAATCTGTGCCAGTATCAGTCACCCCTATACACAAGAAGAAATACACAAGAAAATCAACTCCTTTAGCAAGGGATGAAGATGAACCAGGGCCATCACGAGAATGGGAGCAGGAAGAGGCAGAACTCATAAATGAGATGGTAACCACCCGATCCCTATCCCTGCGTGAGCTGCAAGATATGCGAAAAGGTTTCAGTCATCGTCCAGGTGAACATGTCACCTGGCTGCTTCGGTCCTGAGATAACGGGGCCAGTAGCCTGGAATTAGAAGGTAAAGAAGCCAAGCAGATGGGATCCCTTTCCAGGGAAGGGGGCATTGACAAAACAATTGGAAAAGGGGCACAAGCCCTCAGCCTCTGGAGGCGACACCTGTCAGGCGTGAAGGAAAGGTATCCCTTCAAGGAAGATGTTATATGTCACCCAGGCAAGTGGACCACCATGGAGAGAGGTATCCAGTACCTGAGGGAAT
>NW_008795259.1:9851732-9862109 GCF_000699145.1 Aptenodytes forsteri | reverse complement strand
TGACACCTCAGGCCATCAAGGAAGAGATGCAACATATAGATGGGCTCGTGATCGAGGGGTGGACTATGCACAGGTTATTCATGAATGCGAAACATGCGCTGCGATCAAGCAAGCCAAGCGGTTAAAGCCTCTCTGCTATGGAGGACGATGGCTGAAATACAAATATGGGGAGGCCTGGCAGATTGATAATATCACACTCCCACAAACCCGCCAAGGCAAGCGCCATGTGCTTACAATGGCAGAAGCAACCACTGGATGGCTGGAAACATATCCCGTGCCCCATGCCACTGCCCGGAACATTATCCTGGGCCTTCAAAGGTAAGTCTTATGGTGACATGGCACCCCAGAAAGAATTGAGTCAGACAATGGGACTCATTTCCAAAACAACCTCATAGACACCATAGAGCAAACCCATCTGTGGGATTGCTTTTGCTCAATAACCTGGGTGCACTTGGTGGGTGATGCGGGAGGATGGGGAATTTCGATGTGTACCTCAAGGGGATTTGATTTTTCATTGAGAATAGTCAATGAATTAAATTGTATGATGTTAATTACTATGTAATAATGTACATCATCACTTCTGTGGTGATTATTATTATTTTCCCCTTCCTTTTCTGTCCTATTAAACTGTGTTTATCTCAACCCACGAATTTAACTTTTTTTTTTCTTATTCTCTCCCCCATCCCACTGGGGGTGGGAGGCAGTGAACGAACAGCTGTGTGGTGTTTAGCTGCCTGCCGGGTTAAACCACAACACTTGACATGAGCAAAAACAGAACAAACCTTCTGTATGGAGTCAAATATTTATTAGTAAATGTAAACAATCTAATAAAAATATAACGAGCAGTTATCAGCAGTCTAGTTGCAATAACATTAATAATCATAACCCAAACTAATACAGAAAAAAGATAATAGTAGCCTTAAAATTATTAAACCAGACACTTTACTAACGTCTATCCCTTTTCCCGGGTGTTATGCTCACCCCTTGGGCATCCCTCTGTGTCCTCAGGTGTACAGTTTCACTCTCTCTCAGGAGAAGAGGAGGATTACAAGCTTTCAGCATCCTCGGGGCTTCGCTGAGAGGAATCTGATGCCCGTGGAGGAATTTTCTTCCTCCTCAGTCTTGGGCCCACTTACGTTTATTTCTGTACATTTCCTCAGTACGGCCCACACCACTGATGGTATCGCATAGCCTCAGTGCACCCTGGGGAAGCGAGAGTCACCCACCCCCAGGCAGCCAGGGCAGTCGGCACCACCCAGACCAGGCCCAGGCCCCGGGCCCTGCACCCCCAGGGCACTGCAGAGCCAGGGGGATTCTGCTAGTCTTGGCAATATCATATTTACTGGGCTGCAGCATTATTCCCATAGGACAGTAAGACATAATGAAAGGACATTCAAACAAAAGCTGGAATTTATTTAAATAAGATATACAATATGAGAAATTCTTGGCTGTATGTTGTATACACATTTTTTCTCTCAGTTTTGAATTTTGGGGAGAAGGAAAGTAGCACTGTAAATAACTGATTCACTAGCAGTCTTGAACTGCCACAGAGATGAACCATTGCATTCAGTTTTAACAGCCCCTCCTCAAAGACTCACCAAACATAGACAGCGAAGTCTTATCCAAGTGCTAAAATTACAGTAGCGGTTAATCATAATAAGCACACATAGCAGCACAGCACAGAATATGAAAGACCAGTTCTAAAGTCTGTTCCTCTCCAGTTTGCATCTGTGTTGGTCAATTTGTCGTAATTGGTGTTTCTAGCCCAAGGACCTCTGGTTTCATCCTGAGCCTGCACTTTCAAGGCCTCTGCTATAATCATGTGATTGTTCATTTGATATTCTTGAGGAGATGGTTGCTTAATAAGTTTTCCCATACGTGGTTTCTTGACAACCACAGCATATTTTAGTACTGCGTGACATAGATATTGTTATAGGATCATCAGAAAGTCAAGTTATGTAGCGATGGTAAAAACCACATAAAATATACTTCTATCTGTATTTAACAGCATCTATTTAATTACAGCAGTATTATGTGTAAAGGTTTGATTTGATTCTTTTCAAATTATAACAGGACTCAGGTAATGCCACCAGAAACATTAGAGAGAAGGTAAAGCATGGATCATTTTGACAGTGGTTCTAAAGGCAGGTCAATGCATTTAACAAAGAGAAGTTTAAATTTCCATGAAGAAACACAGTCTCTTAGTACAAAGTAAATGTTGCAGATGACCTTAAGAGCCTTTGGTGTGAAAAGGTCATGGCACTCCAACATTGTTTCAAAATGGGAATTAAGAGAACTAAATTAAAACTCTGTTTCAAGAGGAGTAGATAAGCTCAGATTTTTATTTTTTTTACGGGAAGTCTAATGGCATCAGTTCATTTCATAGTGTTCAAACGGAGAATCGTTACAACTTCCAGAGCTAAACTTCCTAGTAAAGAAAATTCTACACTTGACAATTAAAATTTTTCTAGCTATATGATAAAGAGCTTAAAACCACCCAGTATTTTACGTGAGTCTTTGCCTCATGCTGGAAATGCATCATACATTGACAGGATTTAAGTTGAGATGTCTGGCTATGGTATGAGGACCAAGGGCAACTAAATAATGGAATTTTCATTCAATGGGAAATACTCTTATATATATATATAAAAAAATATTTCAGTCAGATTCCCTTCCTAGGAAACAAGGAATTTGTGAGCATCCCACTCAGGAAGAGCTCTTCACTGATCTCTGGATGGTGTGATTTATCAGCAGTACCAGCTGCTTAGTTTGTTGCAAAATCTGGAAAGGTTTGAGAGAAACTTGTGTGAAATATGGTGAATTTAAATCCAGACTATTTTGAAATACGATGATTGTACTTGTTAGAACAGGGTAGATCAAAGAACAACCAAAAGAACTTACGTTGACAAAAAATATTTATTGATAATGCTCTAAGACAATGACATCAACATTGTTGAGTGGCTTTGGTGAATTACACCTTAAGTACAATGGAAAGACACTTCAGAGTATGTTTAAGCATTAGAAGCAGAAAGAGCGAAGAGTGCTGACCTGAACAAAGGCTTTTCATGTGTTCATATTTCATTTGGGGAAAGAAAAGACAGTACTGAGACAAGAATTTTTTGGGAAAATTTGGTGAAGAGAAAGCATAAGCAGGACATGGGAAGAAAGTCTTCCATTAGAATAGTGAGGTTCTGAAACCTACCTCCAGTGAAAGTAATGGGAAAAACAAATCTAATTTTTTTTTATAGTAAAATGTACGAATGGAAATATATCTAGGCTTGATGACCTATGCTCTATTCTTCTAAACTTTGACATAAAAACTTAGGATTCATCCTGCCTAATTTTTCAGACCTAATTTTAATGCCTGAAATGTTGACATCTGTATCTAAGCTAATAATCTGGACTACTTTTTCAGTCAATGAATAAAACCAGGAACTTTCAAAATATAGTCTGATTTATTTTAAATTTCTGCCTTAGGATGAAATGAAACTCATTCTCAAAAGTAATGCTTGTTCTGTTACTAATCTCTTAATTAAAAAAAAAAAGGGCATTTGACATGAGATACATAGTCATAAAATGTTCTTCCTTACATTGTGGTAACAGAGTAATGCCATAAATAAAAGGTAAGCTTTAATTGTGTTTCAGGCGGAGAGAAAGACCACTCTCAAAAGGGCTTTTTCAACCACCATGACATCAAGCTTTTGAGATTCACTTTGTCATTTCATGTTTTGTAACCTTCAGCATTTCTTTTTTGCTTCTTCTTTGTACGCATTTCTTCTTCAAACAAATGCATTATGTTAATCTTTTCATTATGATGAGTATGTTTCTTGCAAGAAAGTATGTTTTAATTTGCAAATTATTTGCAAGGAACCTTTTCCAACAAAAAGCTGAACAGCCTTTTTGGTGACAGTTTGTGCAATTTTCCATTTTCTTTAAAATTAATATCTAGAAGATGAATACCCCATAAAGCCTTCATATGCACTCTAACTTTTTAAATGTAATGTGTTTTGATTGGTCGACCATCTTCTCTTTTATCCTCAGAGGTTGTAAGAGCTATGGAAGCAGGGTACATGAGCACCCATTAAAACAAAGAACACTGAAAAGGTTGAAGTAGCACTATGCTGTTCGCTTTTTACACAGTGTTTGTTGAATTAAAAATCTCATTATTTCAGTAATAGATATTGCTGGAGCAAAAAGTGCACAAGTAACACAATCTAGAAAATTCCAGTCCTCATGAGATCTAGTGAATACAATTTTAAACAAAAGAATTAATACTGCTACTGACTTAAACTTTATGTTGTTTCCTAAGAAAATCTTATTTGCATTTCAATAAAATTGATTTACATTGTAGTAACAAAACACAAACATGAAAGAAATAGTTGCAAAAAGGTTTCTTACAAATATAGAACATTAGACTTCATAACTGAGTGGTAATTCTATTTTTATATATTTGGTTAAACAATATTGTGTTTCTAAAACATTCCTGAAAACTTTATGTTGTTTCCTAAGAAAATCTTATTTGCATTTCAATAAAATTGATTTACATTGTAGTAACAAAACACAAACATGAAAGAAATAGTTGCAAAAAGGTTTCTTACAAATATAGAACATTAGACTTCATAACTGAGTGGTAATTCTATTTTTATATATTTGGTTAAACAATATTGTGTTTCTAACACATTCCTGAACATTCATATGTTAATTTACATGTTTTTATGCTTCTACATACTGAAAGAATATAGCATGTTTTTTCCCCTTATATAACAAAGATCAAATATGTCTTTACCTGCATTCTTCTTTTATTTGGACTTACCAGTAGCTATGGTGAAATTTATGTAATAGTAGTACTATTGGAGAATTCCTGATTCTAGGAACAGTAGTTCTTTCTAGACTTAATATTGACTTCTCAAGTGGTAGGGAAAGCTCAGTTTTGGGTTTTTTTTATTCTTATATATGCTTCAGTTCCACACAGAGGCAGACAGACTCTACCCCTAAATAATTTTGACGGGTTGTCAGCTGACAGAGATGGAATTTAAATTATCACTATCAGTGGCTCAGGTTTTATATGAAGAATATTTAGCAGTATTTCAGCTGCAATGTAATTTGTTCTGGCCTAAAGCCAAGGAACATTTAAACATATGGGCAAGATAATTAGAACATTTCAAAATGTGCCACTTTAGAATCATAATACTGGTGGATTAAACTGACCAAAGTTTTCTGACCTATAGCAATACCTTGCATTATGCTATTAGAACAAGACTGTAGCAATACTTTACTTTTTTACCTGCCAAGGTTCTAACGAGACATTAATTTCAGAAAACATTTTAGTACATTTTCAAAATAGAAGATGAAATGGGAAAAAACAGACCTTTGTTAGAGTAAACAGTAAGCTACCACAGAAAAGTGCAATATACCCAATTTCAAAGCATGAGAATAATTTTGTTATGAATAAATAAACAAGCTTTCCTCTTTGCCAGTAGTTCCACTCAGTACCATTAGACAATTTTAAAGTAACTGCATAGGTAAAAGTGTCAGGCCCTTAAAGTTTTCGTCTATGAACATACAGCAGCTCAAATCATGCAGAAAAATTGAAGGTGTGAAAATTTCTGAATCTCAGCAAGCTTTCAACAAAAAAAAAAATCAAGTACAAAGCTGAAAACCCATCTCTAACATTCAATTTTGACCTTGGTGTGGACAGTAATATCATTAATAGTTCACTTCTGGTCTGCTCATGATGGGATGTTATCGTGGGTCACAGCCTTGGCCTCTGACATTCCAAGTCAACTTTCTGAAATAACAGTGCAATCCATGTGATGATACATTAAAAGTTTGTAGAAGATTTTGCTAGCAATAAAAGCTACAGGATAATTCCCCCTACAAGTAACAGCTGTTTGTCACCCACTGATTTTGGTCTTGTGCTAATTGCCGTGTTAACAGATTGCTGATGATTTCTGAAATTCAGAGGTTATGCAGAAAGAGATGGGGATTACTAGCAAACTTGTAGCCAACAGAGGGGAGAAAAAGGGATTTCAAATTACATTGTGTACACTGGAATTTTCACAAATAGTGACTGGGTACTTTTTGCAGATTATTGCTACTTCTTCCTGTTCAATATTGTAAAAGTGTCCTAGCAATCAGTGAAGGTGTGTTTATTAAACTCCTCTGAAGAGCTGCTGGCTGATGCACTGCTGCAAATTTTTATCTGCCTATCAAGTATTTACTAAAATTTAATATATTATTTTAACTATTACAGGAAGTTTGCAACCTGAGAAGCCATTTAACAACTTGCAAAATGGAAGAAAAACATCGGCAAGGTTGAGAAATCCTTTTTATCCCAGGTGAACATGAAAAAGGAAGGAAAATTTTCAGCAGTAGTGGCCTGTCCAGAGAGCAAGGTGTTCTAAAACAGCCTAGCCTCAGGCTACGGCTTTCACTCTGGCACTGCGCCTGCTGCAGAAAGACCTGTGTCAGACCTCTCTCCCACTGCTAACATCAAGGATTTTGGAGGGCCGTTAAAGGGCACCCATGTCCAGTTTTAAGGATTAACAGTGTTGATGGGAAACAGATTGGTTCAAACTCACAATTCTCTCTGGGGCTGAAGTATAAAGGCTATGAAATGTAAACAAATTATTTAGCTATTAAAGAAGCAGCCATGGGAAGTAACCACAGTACATTTTATGGATGATAATCAATAGTGGAAATATTAAAAAATCACAAGGGTTCACAAGGTGATGTAGCTCAAACTGAATTTACATAACATCACTGAGGGCCTCTATGTGCTTTCACATACATGCACTTGCTATGTTCTAAAAAGTAGGTCTGTTTTTTGAGTGGTGACACCTAGAGCCCATATAATCAGAACCACTTCTATTTCTGGAAATCTTTTTCCCCCCTTGATCCAACAAAGATGTCTTCTGTTTCTGTGCAGCTTTGGAATAAGATCTTAGAAATGGCATTGACTATGATCTCAGACAGGATGCTGTGTTAACCCAGAATATTTTATTTAAACCTCTGTCCAAATGAACATGTGAGAAACATATACAAATTGCCACTACCAGCCAGTCTTCCTAGGTTTGCCCACTTACGGTGCACTGTCTTCTCAGTGCATCTGTGTCCTTTCCATTTTTTCAACACAATTCAAAATCTTAAAAGGCCAAGACACTCTCAATTCAGTATTTAAACTGAAATACAAGTTACATTTACATTAAAAATACTAAAATATATATTTTAATTTAGAAATACTGCAGAAATGGTTCTTTTTGACATCTTGTTTAGCTTGTAATCAGCAAATAATTCTCCAGTTTTGTTTCAGAGAGCATTACAAGCCAGATTTTTTTTTTTTAAGTCCACATGGTATTTCATAATTTTTTTCAGTATTCCCAACTAGTATCAATTAGCTGACTAACTTTAAGAATATTACATTGAATTATATGCTATAAAATCAATAATTAAACTCACTAAACTTATTTAATATCCAATATGAGAATTCATTATACTTCATCAAACGCACATGTTCAGTATGAGTATTGAAGAGTACTGGAAAACAGCCTGAAAGCCCTGCTAACATTAAGGCCCAACCAGTTAAAAACCAACCCAAAGTTATTCTAATTTTTCTAATATCAAGATATTAGAATAATGTATCAACAAGCATTTTCCAAGTATTATATAGCCTATTAGTATCACTCTTTGTTTAACTTCATTTAATGAAAGAAACTTTCTATATTAGTAGATTAGAAAGAAGGATAAACTCGAATGCAAAAGGAAGATGGTTCCTATCAACAAACAAGTGAGATTCAATTTTGCCTTCCAATTTGTAGGGATGAATTGTGCCTTCCAATTTTTTGGGATGAATTGTGATTCTGAATGTTATTAATGCAGGAGTGCAAGTCTAAGATGAAAATGTAGGTAATATAGACTGGCTCTTAGAATGCTAATCTACAAAATGCTGATAGAATTCCCTATATAAATTTTCCTCCCAGAAATGACCTGTTATTTAGTCCAACTATCTATTTTGAATTTAAATTTAAATTTAAATCTTCTTTAGAAAACTGTGTGTTTCCTTTTGGTTTTACATTTTTCTAGTCTTTCTACTAATTTAATTTCCATAAGTAGGTTAAAGGGTTTTACAAAGCTATTGGAACTTACGCTGAAATGCACAAGAAAGTTGTAATTAATCATATTTTTGTAACAGTATGTCTGTGCAAAGACAAAGCTTATGTTCATAATCATTTATGCTCACAGATTCACAAAGCATCACCATAGCTTTAATAAGTTTAATCTAACAAAAGAAGTGTAAAATCAAGAGAAGATGAGATTTTTTTTTTCCAGCAAAAAATCCACAGAAAGCGCTGTTTTCTGCTGTGAAGCAGAAGGAATAGAAAATGTTGTCTCTTTCCCAAAGAACACACAGTTTGAATGAAATACAATTTCTCTTTGAAATCAGATGACAACAGCTGCTACACTGGGATGACCATTCTTACTAATAGAGATTAATATGTCCAATCTGAAAATACTGAAGAAAAGCATTGCAACATCTTCCCCTATGATATGCCTTTTCAACTTTCTCATCGAATCAAGTTCAAACTTTGAATATACCAGAAGCAGCTGGAAAAAAAAAACCACAGAGGTAATTAATAAGAGAGCATTAAAATCAGTAAATAACCCAAAAGAACAAGAGTCTGGAAACTTTCATAGGCAGTTCAGAGGCACAATCAGAATTCAAATGAGCCAGTAATGTTTACAGGCAAAAACACTGAGCTGTCTCCAATGCTGAGTTTGAATAGTTTTATAATCCAACTTGCACCATTTCTAAAACTCTCACCAAGTTTTAAAATATGACTAAGGTAATTTACCTCCCAATATGGCATTAAATTTAGCAGTTCTTAATAATCACATAATCCATTTAATTTCCAATTTGTAGGGATGAATTGTGATTCTGAATGTTATTAATGCAGGAGTGCAAGTCTAAGATGAAAATGTAGGTAATATAGACTGGCTCTTAGAATGCTAATCTACAAAATGCTGATAGATTTCCCTATATAAATTTTCCTCCCAGAAATGACCTGTTATTTAGTCCAACTATCTATTTTGAATTTAAATTTAAATTTAAATCTTCTTTAGAAAACTGTGTGTTTCCTTTTGGTTTTACATTTTTCTAGTCTTTCTACTAATTTAATTTCCATAAGTAGGTTAAAGGGTTTTACAAAGCTATTGGAACTTACGCTGAAATGCACAAGAAAGTTGTAATTAATCATATTTTTGTAACAGTATGTCTGTGCAAAGACAAAGCTTATGTTCATAATCATTTATGCTCACAGATTCACAAAGCATCACCATAGCTGTGATAAGTTTAATCTAACAAAAGAAGTGTAAAATCAAGAGAAGATGAGATTTTTTTTTTCCAGCAAAAAATCCACAGAAAGCGCTGTTTTCTGCTGTGAAGCAGAAGGAATAGAAAATGTTGTCTCTTTCCCAAAGAACACACAGTTTGAATGAAATACAATTTCTCTTTGAAATCAGATGACAACAGCTGCTACACTGGGATGACCATTCTTACTAATAGAGATTAATATGTCCAATCTGAAAATACTGAAGAAAAGCATTGCAACATCTTCCCCTATGATATGCCTTTTCAACTTTCTCATCGAATCAAGTTCAAACTTTGAATATACCAGAAGCAGCTGGAAAAAAAAAACCACAGAGGTAATTAATAAGAGAGCATTAAAATCAGTAAATAACCCAAAAGAACAAGAGTCTGGAAACTTTCATAGGCAGTTCAGAGGCACAATCAGAATTCAAATGAGCCAGTAATGTTTACAGGCAAAAACACTGAGCTGTCTCCAATGCTGAGTTTGAATAGTTTTATAATCCAACTTGCACCATTTCTAAAACTCTCACCAAGTTTTAAAATATGACTAAGGTAATTTACCTCCCAATATGGCATTAAATTTAGCAGTTCTTAATAATCACATAAAATCCATTTAATTTTGGTGAACTGCAGCAGTGTAAGTGAAAATTGATGGAAGACTGATATAATTATACCCTACAAATAACCAGATTATTTTCAGAGGCTGTCAAAAAGATTTAAAATGTAAAGATTTTCTAAAGAAATCCTGGAACAGTATTTAATAGGGATCTTTCTTTGTTCAAATAAAGTTTTTTTTTTCTTTTTTTTAGCTCAAAGATAAAATATAATAACCATAAAGAGAGCTAAATTATATTAAGTAACAAAATATTATCTATCAAAAAAACATGTATTGTAGACTCATAGAATCATAGAATAGTTTGGGTTGGAAGGGACCTTTAAAGGTCATCTAGTCCATCCCCCCTGCAATGAGCTGGGACATCTTCAACTAGATCAGGCTGCTCAGAGCCCCG
>NW_008795259.1:9850711-9851312 GCF_000699145.1 Aptenodytes forsteri | reverse complement strand
ACCTTGCACTTGGCCTTGTTGGACCTCATGAGGTTCACACAGGCCCACTTCTCAAGCTCGTCCAGGTCCCTCTGGATGGCATCCCGTCCCTCAGGCGTGTCAACTGCACCACTCAGCTTGCTGTCATCTGCAAACTTGCTGAGGGTGCCCTTGATCCCACTGTCTATGTCATTGATGAAGATATTAAACAGTACTGGTCCCAATATGGGCCCCTGCAGGACACCACTCGTCACCATTCTCCATCTGGACATTGAGCCGTTGACCACTACCCTCTGGATGAGACCATCTAACCAATTCTTTATCCACCGAACAGTCCACCCATCAAATCCATATGTCTCTAATTTACAGAGAAGGATGTTGTGGGGGACCGAGTCAAAGGCCTTACAGAAGTCCAGAGAGATGACATCTGTAGCTTGTCCACTGATGTTGTCACTCCATCATAGAAAGCCACTGTATTTTCCTTTGGAATTTGAACTTGCATCTTGGCATTCATTATAGCACAGTTCTAAACTTATACATTGGTATATATTGATCTTTTTTTAACTTTTTGTATTGGGTGCAGGTTCCCAGGTGCTGGCAGCAGCAGCTAGTAGGGGGGTGT
>NW_008795259.1:9849648-9850466 GCF_000699145.1 Aptenodytes forsteri | reverse complement strand
GAGCTCCTCGGCGCGGGCGGGGTGTTATTTCCTGAAAGACTGCAGCCCGCGGAGAGCCCACACTGGAGCAAGTTTATCCTGAAGGACTGCAGCCCTGGAGAGGACCCATGGTGGAGCAAGGAAAAGTGTGAGGAGGTAGCAGCGGCACAGAGGAGCTGTTACGGGCTAACCGCAGCCCCCCATTCCGCATCCCCCTGCACCACTTGTGGGGAGGAGGTCAAGGAGTCGGAAGTGAAGGACTGAAGGTGAGCCTGGGAAAAGGGGGGAGGAGAGAAGGTGTTTCATTTTTTTGTGTTTCTTACCTTCCTTCTCTATTTTTAATTGATAATACATTAAATTACTCTTCCCTAAGTTGAGTCTGTTGTGCCCAGAATAGTAACTGGTAAGTGATATCCCTGTCTTTATCTTGACACACAAGATTTTATCTTATTTTCTCCCTCTGTCCTAGTTGAGGAGAGGGAGTGAGAGTGCTGTTAGGTGGATATCTGGCAGCTGGCCAAGGCATTACACTTCTTAAAAATAAAATAGTTGATTTACTATATTGTAAGTATGTGATGAAACCTGTTGGAGGGAAAAGACTGAATGGCCCAAACTGCCTTTGTTTTTATGGTATTTTGGATGGAGTTAGAAAGGACAATGCCTGTACATTTTTTTGTGAAGAGTGATGAAATAAACAGAAAAACTTCTGGGATTTATTATAACACATAGTAAGTGCTCATGAGCTAGAAGACATAGTGGTTTTATAAACAACATAGTGATCTATCTAAGCTTGAGTTGGCTCAGATGTGAAGAAGTATTACATTCAAACAGGGATCTTA
>NW_008795259.1:9843909-9849455 GCF_000699145.1 Aptenodytes forsteri | reverse complement strand
GAGCTCCTCGGCGCGGGCGGGGTGTTATTTCCTGAAAGACTGCAGCCCGCGGAGAGCCCACACTGGAGCAAGTTTATCCTGAAGGACTGCAGCCCTGGAGAGGACCCATGGTGGAGCAAGGAAAAGTGTGAGGAGGTAGCAGCGGCACAGAGGAGCTGTTACGGGCTAACCGCAGCCCCCCATTCCGCATCCCCCTGCACCACTTGTGGGGAGGAGGTCAAGGAGTCGGAAGTGAAGGACTGAAGGTGAGCCTGGGAAAAGGGGGGAGGAGAGAAGGTGTTTCATTTTTTTGTGTTTCTTACCTTCCTTCTCTATTTTTAATTGATAATACATTAAATTACTCTTCCCTAAGTTGAGTCTGTTGTGCCCAGAATAGTAACTGGTAAGTGATATCCCTGTCTTTATCTTGACACACAAGATTTTATCTTATTTTCTCCCTCTGTCCTAGTTGAGGAGAGGGAGTGAGAGTGCTGTTAGGTGGATATCTGGCAGCTGGCCAAGGCATTACACTTCTTAAAAATAAAATAGTTGATTTACTATTTGGTAAGTATGTGATGAAACCTGTTGGAGGGAAAAGACTGAATGGCCCAAACTGCCTTTGTTTTTATGGTATTTTGGATGGAGTTAGAAAGGACAATGCCTGTACATTTTTTTGTGAAGAGTGATGAAATAAACAGAAAAACTTCTGGGATTTATTATAACACATAGTAAGTGCTCATGAGCTAGAAGACATAGTGGTTTTATAAACAACATAGTGATCTATCTAAGCTTGAGTTGGCTCAGATGTGAAGAAGTATTACATTCAAACAGGGATCTTATGTAACCAGTATAGGAATAGTATATCATGAATTCCAATATTTTCCAATTTAATACTTATTTTAAATGTTGTAACATTTACAGTACAATGACGCTTATATACACTTGAAAGTCAACTTTTTAAGATGGCAATGTGTGCTTCAACTGTATCAATTATTGGTCACTTCTTTCCTAAAATTAAATCCAGACTCCTGCTCTTCAGTGAAAGTATCTTGATTTTCAGTTATCGTGCATACTAACAAAATGTATTTCAGATGCATTTTAACAAACTCCTGGGAAAAAAATTGTAACTGTTACTGTAGCTTCTAAATTTTCAAGAGAAAGACATGCACTCATTATAATAATGATATAACAGTAGACTAAAACGCTAGGGAATACTGAAAAAAAAAAAACAACCACCAGTGAAAAAAAATTACATACAAATTGGTGGGAAAAAAAAAAATGATTTAGGAAGTATAATTTCAGATTTCAAGTGCTCAAGAAACCCTTATGCTCAGCCTAATCTTTATGCTTAAAGGCACCTCCTGGCACTGACAACACAGAACCCAAGATGAACGCAGAAACAAGAGGGGGTCTGACTCTGTTATCCGTGTTTCCTAAGGTAACTTCCTCATTCTACTCTATAATGTCAGTCCGTGGCTATACTGCATACAGAGAAAAGGTAGCTTCTCTTGGAGAAAAACAGAATGTGTGGAATATATGAAGATTTAACCAGCCTTGGTGTCCAGTAGTCACAAGTTGGATTTCACGTCAAATCTCTGCTCAAGGAAAATGTCAGCTTATTTGACTTACTGTAGCTGACAGAGATGAAAATGTAAATACAAATAGAAATTAATAGAATCTTGAATTTTATTCATGCTATACCCACTTGCCTAAAGAACTAAAGAATAAGAATGAATAGATGATAGTCATATAAAATACGTTTCTTTTCTAAAATCAGAAACTAAATATTCCGATTCCTTAATACCACACGGATATTAAATACTGAATGGGTTATCAGAACATTTTTTAAATTACCATTTCACCATAACTAAAAATGTCTGTATAGCTGCATAATTATGACACAGTATTAAGAAATAAAACTGGACACAGGAACTAAAAGTGAAACAAATTTTTTAATACATTAGAAATGTGCCTTATCCTTCAGTTACTCAGGTATGTCGACGTGCAGCATCTAAATGAAATATAGAACACAATTATTTAGATCACAGTTACCAATTACTCTAGAGCAAATATAACTGGTGAGAAATAATGAAAGACCTAATTCTGTAAATCTTTATTTATAATTGCTTTTTAAGCTACGGTGATACAACTTCAGCTCCTCAGACGACAGGGAAGGAGAGGAGCAAACAAAGATACTGGTGCTCTTTAAGAGTTCAGATCCCATCACAGCTTAGACCCAGATTACTCTCATAGCTAAAGACTACCTCTTTATAGCAAAGTGTTTGTAATAATGAGTAGTGTGTAAAACTTACATGCTCTGTTTTTTTGACTACGCATTTTTTCAGGTATTCTGCATTATGAAGCATAGACTACTCCAAATTGTAAGTTTATATGAAGAAGAGTTACAGTAAGCTGTATAGTGATTTGTATAAGAATGGGTCACATTTCACCTATAACAAAAAAGGGAACATGATGTTTTCTTAAACTGCATCTAGGATGACCTTTGTGGGTGATAATGACTAGAGAACGCATTGGTCATCAGTAAATTAAGAACTGGGTAATTGTCAAATCTCTGCAATTGTCAGCTGAAGAAAACAATAATCAAATGAGAGTATTTCAAACAGGACCTGAACTAGTGCTATTTAATATTTTTAATCAGTGATCTGGAAATAAATACAAAAGTCATCACTGGGAAGATTTATATATGCCATAAAAGTTAGTGGAATGAAATGTAATGAAGAGAACACAGTCAAACGAAACTGTCTGGAATACTTGATAAGTGAGGCACTTAAATAGCATTTACTCTGTACAGCCATACGTACAATTATAAATCTAGAAACAAGGAATGCAAGCCATACCTACTTAATGAATGACTCTTTCTTATGTGGAGTATTTGTTTTCTTAGAAGGTTTTGGAAAACTGATTGATGCAGTTTAGTGAGTTTATTGCCCTGTAGCCCACCTGCAGAGTAAAATGTTACTTTAATGTAATACTAAATCATGATCTGTTAGAGGCTGGAACAGCAGGATGGACTAGAACAAGCTCTTTGCATGCTAGAACATGTAAATCACATTTATGTGATACTTGTTTATTGTATTTGGAATCATCTTAGTGGCTGTGTATTTCTTTCATTACCTTATCTCATGTGACATTTGTCACTCGCAACAAGGAGGCTTACATCTAATTTACGCACCTTGTGGACAGTCTCAGTGACTGTGCAAAGAGCCTGTTTCTGGGTTTTTTGTCATTAACTTTTTAATGACCTGCTTTAGTAGCAAGACCTTTGGCTATTAGCAAATTTCTGTAAGAAACCTTAGTATAACGCATCCTGGGAATAAAAACACAGAGTAATATTACAACGGTCGGGTGTGCAGTGACAGTGACTCTGGAAAGAATGTAGAGGTCATAATAGACAGACCTGAATATGACATAGTAAAGACCTTGTGTGATACTGTGATATAAAAAAAATAATGTAAAAGTTAGCTTTATGAATAGGGGAGTACTGACCTACCAATTATCCACACACATGCATTATTGGAATGGATTTTTAATATTACAACGGTCGGGTGTGCAGTGACAGTGACTCTGGAAAGAATGTAGAGGTCATAATAGACAGACCTGAATATGACATAGTAAAGACCTTGTGTGATACTGTGATATAAAAAAAATAATGTAAAAGTTAGCTTTATGAATAGGGGAGTACTGACCTACCAATTATCCACACACATGCATTATTGGAATGGATTTTGGAACATTATGTGTTTCTGGTACCCTCATTTTAAGAGGGTGTTGAAAAAAGGGGATGCATAAAAAAGCCATGAAAATGAGTCCCTAAGTGAAGAAACTTTTCCTTGAAGGATGGACAGAAAACAGTCTCTTCAACTTTTAAAGAAGAACTTAGTTGCAGTGTACAAACATATCTATGAAGAAAGTGTACTAGAGAGTACTGGGATATTTAATTTATCAAAAAAAGTATAACAGGAGCCAGTGGCTTGAACCTGACACAAGGAAAACTGAAAATATCATGTATCCTTTTAACCAAGAGGGTAATAAACCCTGGACAAAGGAAGCTGTGAAGGGAAATGCACTCTCTGTCTATTAATATTTTAATTAAAATTGTATGCCTTTTTGGATAATAAGCTTTAGCTAAACAAAAGTTACTAGACTCCATCAGTATTCCTGGGGTGAACTCTAAGAATTTTTTAAAAGTCCATGGAAATGAAAATGCATAGGGACGTTTCTGTATTAGGAAGACGAAAGCAACATTACCTTTTCCAGAATGTGTGTAAACAGAAATATATATATATATATGTCAACATAAGTGTATACACATGATAAGAATACGTGTCTTTATCAGCTTTTATCAATTTACAGTACTGGTTTTCTACAGCCAAACAAAAGCCATTGAAAATTATTTTGGTACTCCTTTGTTTCACCAATGTTCAGAAATCCCGCTCGTTTCATGATTTTTCAGAAATCCTAACACTTATACTGTGTTTGCTTGTCTCCTCCCCTGAGAAGAAGAAAGGCCATACAATAGTGGGACTCTGTTTATGTCTAAGGTGACTAGACCACCTAGTCTTTGCTCTACCTTTCTCATTAATCTCAGGGAAACACAAGGATTCTTCCTTTATTTCTTGAGTGGGCACAGGGTCTCAAAGTTTAGGGTTGTGTGGTCTTTGGCCATCAACTCAGTGTTCACTGTTTTTAACCACTGTTATAAGCATTTTATCTGTCACAATACTGATTTTATTAACTTCTGTTCCATGGTAGTGCCTCTTCAGTTTCTGAAAGAATTCCCTAGAGGCAGATAAGAGGGCAGCAGCTACTCCTTTGCTTTAAAGAAAGGTAGATTAGAAGGCTTTAGTAAGAAAATAAATATATAAAGTTATTATTTTATTGTGTATATGGCATATATATGCCAGGTATATATATTGCAAAGTTAGTAATAACATTAGGACTAAATAGAACTATATTTTATCCAGAAAAGTGGATGTTACACAACAGAAAAGAGCAAGTGTGACAAACACATCATATATTGCAGATATTTGCAATTACCATTTTTACGTTTGTTTGTGATCTCTGTAATTACTCAAATGTTTTTTTATGTTTTGGAATGACTACCCCTCAGATTACAGAAATGTTACGGCCATTAATAAGATACTTTTTTTATAGAATCATAGAATCATAGAATCATTAAGGTTGGAAAAGACCTCTAAGATCATCGAGTCCAACCATTGACCCAACACCACCATGCCCACTAAACCATGTCCCTAAGCGCATCATCTACACGTCTTTTAAATACCTCCAGGGATGGGGACTCCACCAACCATCCCAAGTCCTTTTTTCTGTTACGCGGCTGTATAATCTTAGCTCCTCCTAGCCTTTGTCTTTTGGCTAGATTGACCAAGCTGGGAATTGGCCTCTCCTTTCCTGAAATTGATACCTTCAATGTCAACAAACTCGCTTTTTCCCTTTCACGAAATGTTTGGTTGCAAGTTCCCAGCCAGCTTCTGCCCCGGGTGCTCCTGCAGCCGGGGATAGCCCAACTTCTCCTGTGGGTCTGC
>NW_008795259.1:9825887-9842678 GCF_000699145.1 Aptenodytes forsteri | reverse complement strand
CCTCATCCTCGGTGACAATGTTCCCCCTTGCATCCAATAAAGGATGGAGATTCTCCTTGGCTCTGTTTTTGTCATTAATATATTTTTAAAAACATTTTTTACTGTCTCTAAATGTTATACATTTATATCTATTCAATTGCATTAGAGAGTGGAGTGAGTGTCATTTGCCCATTACACTAAGGTGAGCAGATGTGAAAAAGCCTCGTGATTTAACACCAACATTTCAAAAGCTTGTTTTCAAAACTGTATATTTGCACTAGTGCATTATTTTGCCCAAATAATAAATCTTGTTGCAAGGTGATGTCTGTCTACCCCCTCCTATGTAGACATGACCTCAGAACTTTGTTTTAAAATGCTGTAGAATTTAAATTCCACAAATTATGTAAATGTTGTAAAATGATGTTTTAAAATGCTCCCCACCCGTGCTGTTTAAAGAAGGTAGATTTTTTAGGGCAAGAATTGTGTTATGTATGCACTTTGATTTATTCTGAATCTGGGCTGTACTTCACAACAAGAACCTCATAGTCACTTAATCAGCCTTTAAAAGCACTGCCTTTTCACCAAAATAAATTCACCAGTAATATCAAAGTGTGAGCATGTTGCTACTTAATGTAGGAGTGGTATCTACAGGTCATTGGTCATTCATTTGGGATGAATTCACATGGGCAATTTTTTTTTTTTTTTTTAACATCCATCTGTTCACATAGATTCCACAGATTGTGCTTGTGGTTCTGGCTGTCAGAGAACAGGAAGGCTTAGCAAATATATTTAATATATTTTAAAAGTAGTTTGGAAATGATTTAAGAACATGGAGAAATGTGTAGGCTCCAGGCAATCCAGTACCTTAGAGAATGTACCCATCCCAGAGCTGTAAACTCCAATAAATCATATTGTGAACATACTGTAAACATTTTCATTGTTCCAGCTGGCAAAATGTTTTTCCATGCACACAACATAGGTCCTGTTTCAAGCACATTTTTTGCTCTTGACCAGAAGGACACAATTACTTTTTCTAAACAGTATTTAGATTCTATGTTGCGTTTTTTACATTCATTTAAAATACGATACTCCCTTTTTGACAGCATCACAGAGAAGCTGAAGAACAAACAATGAGTAACTAGAATCAAAATGTACAAATGGGAAGTAAAAATACAATACAAATCAAAAATACAAACCAAAAATAAAAACCTGCCCCACATAAAATTAATCAGATCTAGTTAGTAGTGATGTGAACATAAATGGAAAAAAAAAAAAAAAATTATAAAGATCTCTTTCCTCCAAAGTTGCATTGAGTCTTGCCCATGGAAAAGGTGCTAAGAGAACTCTCCTTACAGACTATGCTACAGAGGTCCTTTCATCGTTAGTAGCAGATAAGCAACATGGAACTGCATAACTACTGTTATCTCTTGGACTAAAATTTAATTGGTGAGTGACTTTCGATTTTGAGTCATTATTTGGAGATGCTGACACATACAGGGTTTTATAAGTTTAGTCACGTATGTCAGAAACAAGACAAAAAATGAAGTGAATGAGCAGTAGAAGTTAGAACTTATAGTGAAATCAAAGAGAAAATAAAGCACAGATACAGAATAGTATTTCATCTTGGTGCATAGAGCAGACTGAGAGAAAGAAGATGTCAGGTCCTTGAGGTCACTGTTAGCTCTTGCTGTCCCTGCCTGGCAAAGGACCCCATTTCAACACCCCTAGTGCCATCGGTCCCTGATGTCATCACAGAAGGCAATCACATTGGCCAGTCATGGTTTACCCTTGGTAAATCCATGCTTGCTGTTCCCAGATACCTTATTGTCCTCCTTGTGCTCAGAAATGTGTTCCTAGAGGACTTGTTCCATGATTTTCCCAGGGGCCAAAGTGAGGCTGAATGGCCTGTAGTTCCCTGGATTTTTGAAGATGTTACATTTGCCTTTCTCCAAACGTTAGGGGCACCGCCTGCATCTCCATGACCTTTCAAAGATGACAGAAAGCAGACTTGCTAAGACATCCACCTGTTCTCTCAGTACCCTCGGATGTAGCCCATCTGGTCCCATGAACTTGTACAGATTGAGTTCTTGCAAGTAATCTCTCCCTTGATCCTAATCTTCCACTGCAAGTTCTCTTCTTTGAACCCTGCATCTAAGTAGAGAGGTCTATAATGGTGATACATAAGCTAAGTCTCCAATTTAGAGTTCATAACACTCCCAAACCACTAGTCCCCAGTCACCCTGCTGCAGAGTTTCTCCCAGTCCAGTCCATCGTGGGTACTACTCACCTTACTCCAGTGAATCAGGCCCTCACATCAAAACTCCCATCTTCCTACTGTTCCGTTCCTGAGCTCCCTGTTTATGCTACTTCTCTGTAGTTCTCCGTAGTTCTGTAAAAATTCCTAATAATCCACTTTCCTTACCTCCATACCATAGCATCTGAGCTCCCTGTTTATGCTACTTCTCTGTAGTTCTCCGTAGTTCTGTAAAAATTCCTAATAATCCACTTTCCTTACCTCCATATTCCATAGCATCTCACCTTTCTCTTCCAGGGAAAAAGTTTTAATCAACAGCAGAGCAGAGGCTGTGCTAGGCAGGTGTGATTCCTGACAAATGTTGGGTAGGGCTGACATCTAGGAACCACCTAACTAAATTCATTCCCATGCATTTTGAGTTTCCAGATGTGGCTCATGGTCTGAAGGACATTGTGATGGAAGACACAGACTAAGGAGATAAGAGGAGCCCAGCAGAGAACTGCCTGGCATCCAGAAATCTTACTTGCTCTCCTGGTGTCACAGGGCACCAACCTGCTCAGGAGATTATAGCAGCTTGTCTTGGATCACTGGAACCAAATATCAGCAATGTGCGATGCAAATGGCAGTGTGAGAAACAATGTAAATGACTTCCCTCAGCCTCTGTCACAAATAGTGCAATCCTAGGCAGAACTTCCTCTCCAGCTTAACTGCACAGCCCCCAAGAACTACTGTGGCTTTGTCCTGTCACTCTCACTTCTGCCTTGCTCTTCATGCCATGCCCTTAGCCCCTGTGTTAGTTGTCAGTATCCTGTGCCACCTTCTCATGAGCTGTCATATCCAACTGAGCTCATGTCCTTAGCTGAACTTTATCTCTTAATTGGCCAACCCTGCAAAAGAGTGCCACCTCGTATATCTGACCAGATTTCACAGAGCTGGATACAGCTGGTTTTTGTGAAAAACTAACCCTGATGAAAATAGGCATGAAAGAACACATGTCCAGGAAAAATTATATGCATGAGTATCTGTAGAATAGGTATAAACAGAATACTCTGGAGATAGTGTGTTGGTTTTTATGCAGCTTTTTGCAGAAATGATTTGTGGTCCTCAGTAAATATAATTTAATTAATCAACATCAACCCTTGATCCAAATAATGTGTCACCATCTTCAGTCAGGGATTCAATACTAAATCAGAGGAATAGTTTTCACAAACCAAATATAAAAACCCCATCTTTCTGTGATTTTTTGTCCTTTCTCTTCAGTGAATTGTATCAGTTCCATCCTATGATATCCATCAGAATCTAAGCCCAAAAAGATTTGCTTCCCTGCGCACCTATTGCAAGACACTAGTTTGTCAATGTTTGTACTAGGCTTTAAAATATAACAGCCAACTAATATAAGGTATGAGGCCATTAGAAATAATAATATTTGAGAACCAGTTTAATGTAAAGGTTATCTCCTCATTTTCACTTTAATCTAAAGAATGTTAAATATGCAAATCATATATTTTTGTTAGAAAATGTCAGCCAAAAATTTTAAAGTATGTGCTTAAAGTTAGGCTCATACATATTTAATTGTACTGCACTATATGTTGTGCCTACTTACTGAAAAGGGTATTTTAATCCTGTTTTTTCAAAGTGCTCAGCACTTATAATTCATTTTTCTTCAATTCAGATTTCACATGCTCAGCAGTTTGGTACAAGAGGATGTATTTAGAGGTTTGTAGATGTAAATATCAATACAGAACCCTAAGTTTAGGCAGTCAGATTTCAAACTTTTTTGGTATGGCATATTAAAGTTATTTAGAAATATTCATTGGCCATCTGTGAACCCACAAGTGCACTATATCTCATATGGTAAGAAAATCTGTAGCTTTTTTTTCTATGTAGCTAAGAATCATTACTTACATGTCACTTTAAATTTAAGCACGGATTGCAGAGAAAGTATTTGGAAACTCTGTGATAACCTGCTGCCAAAATACTGTTTACACTGACAATTTAATAGAGTGGAAAAATGTTTTCTATTTAGTAAAATTTAGGACCTGATCTAGATGTGACTTGTTTCCACAGTAGATCTCACAAAAACTGTCAGGCAATGGGCTATGTAGCACTGCCAGTGAAATGAAATTTTGAAAGGTAATACACCTTTGCCAACAGATAATTGGACACTGCATAGGTTACATCTCAAGGAGGAAGTTTTCATCCTATCTAGCAAAAAACTACTGAACCTTGCTGATTTCATTAGTACACTGGACATTCTTAGTGTTTATCAAGCATGGCTACATATATTATCTAAGCATCATTACATCTGAGGATTGAGTTATTCTTTAAGTGTTTGAAAAGCAGAAGCAGTAAAATAAGCTTAACTGGAACAGAGTTAAAAACAGCAAGTTGCTCCCTTGCCAGTCTCTTCTTCTGATGTCACACAGAGAAGCATATAATATGCATCATGCCTTGTCCAAACATCCATTTTTTCAATACTGATAGAAAGCCAGCCATGAAGGTGTGAGTCTCCCATTTTAAACTCATAAATGGAACTATCAGCCAATCATAGCAGGATATATAAGTCACCTTATTTTTTTTGCTTAAATAGTTGCTGGGTAATCCCCAGCATCCCAAATCAATTAAAATGAAAATTCTAACTAATTAGAGAGAAGGAACTTAGCCTTTGTTGTCTCCAGCACCAATGGTCACATGAAGATTGCACTCTGTCCTGCCTGTTGGCATATGGTTTGATGAGATTTTCCCAGAGCACCCAAGGGGCTTTAAATTTTAATTTAAAGATTTCTGGTTCCTTCCTCATGATGTCACAAAAGTGAGCTGTCCTGAACAGCTCACTTATTAAACAATAGCAGAATATGAGGCATGGCAGTATATGAGAGAATATTCTGAATCACTAAATCATCTTAACTGAATTCTAGTTATTGATACTCATCCTATTCCATTTTTGAATAAGGAATAATCACTGACTACTGTGCATTCCTCATCTGTTCAAAAAATAAAGTACAGAAGGACTGCTGCTAATATCACCTGTATTGGGGCTGAGGTTGATGTAACAAACTGACTAGGAATTAGCTGATGTGCCATGGCCATGGTAGTTCCCAAAACCAAAGTCTTGTATGTGCAAAGCTACTTTTAACATGTTTGGAGCTTTTCTTCCCAATCTCAATAATTTAAATGTATGCTTTAAATTAAGATTCTGTACATATCTATAAATGAAATTGTACAATACAATTATAGAAACTATAGAATTAAATGTATAGTATATATACTGAATATAATATATAATGTAGTGGAAATTATTAACAATTTGCACATGACATCCAGATGAAACATAAACTGAAAAGAAAGAGCACAATTAATTAACTTTGAGGAGAAAGGAAATAACTTCTAATATATAAAAACAGTATACTACATTGTAATAAAGCCAGATTCACTCATGCAATAATGTTGAAGTTGGTAAACCTACGCTAACAATAATACCTCTACGCACAGGGGTATTATAGCACATAGCTTGGAAAATTTAAACTATTAATGAAATGCAAATTCTTAATATTAAAAAGCGTTGACCAGTGAAGCATTTTATCAAGGATTCTGATACACTGATTTTCTCTGGAAATGTAGAAATCCAGATTGGAAATTTTTCTGCTGCATCTGAAATAAGAATTATTTCAGAGAATTTATATAACTTGTGTTACATTGTAAATCAGTCTAGATACGGCAACTTTTTATGGTGTTATAAAGAAGCCTCTTCCAGCCTTTTCCAGTGTTTATTAAATTATCAGAATAAAAACAAAAAATGTTGTGGTAATCTTGATATTTCTTCAAATATTTACTATTCTCAGACATTTTTTTCATGTAATAGTTACAGAACAGTATTACTTCATATTATATTTTTCCCCAGGTAATTTGAATTCTAGATAAGGTGGCTAATCTTTCTCGACAGGTTATTTTCTTTTAGTTTCTCTACTTTAATCCTACTATTGTCTTGAAGTTAGGCTCTGTGTGTATTGCTGACTTTATTAAAGTAAGACCCACTCCTTGAAAGGAAAGGATTTAATATATTTTCTCACCTCTGGCATTTAAAAGTATGTCTTACATATGTTAGATTTGAATAGAATTTTAATTTTAGAACTTTCCAAATATCTTTTCTTTTTTTTTAATATTCTGATAAAGTCCAGTAATGCAGTTAAACGTGTGTCAGTAAGTAGACAAACCCGCTACCTGCACATGATTTGTAGCATCAAAAATATTATTCATTCATATGAGTGAGACAGCATCAGGACAGTGCAAATTTGATAGAACTCCATATAAGTCAGTGAGCTTCTTCAGATTCTAAGTGCCCCAAAGGAGATCACAGTATCATAGGATATAATCTAACATACATTTAAATCAGTGCAATTACATATTGAAGAATAAAATTATGTGGATTTTTTGCAAATTTTACACCTTGGAAACTATCTGATCATCCAGTAATGCAGTTAAACAGGTGTCAGTAAGTAGACAAACCCTTGCTACCTGCATGATTTGTAGCATCAAAAATATTATTCATTCATATGAGTGAGACAGCATCAGGACAGTGCAAATTTGATAGAACTCCATATAAGTCAGTGAGCTTCTTCAGATTCTAAGTGCCCCAAAGGAGATCACAGTATCATAGGATATAATCTAACATACATTTAAATCAGTGCAATTACATATTGAAGAATAAAATTATGTGGATTTTTTGCAAATTTTACACCTTGGAAACTATCTGATCATCATGAGCTGATAGCTAGAGACAGGTTCAACAATTCACTAGTCAATTTGTTTTGGTCTTATTTTTGTATCTAATGGGGATGCTAACTTTTTTTGTCACTTTGTCATGTACTTGGATCTCTCAGCTGACAGCCACAAAAGCTGGCTAACTGCTGAAAACACTTTAACAGTACATTTTAGAAATTTTCAACAAACAGACACTGTCTTTAGGGCATCATTTCATTATTTCCCATTAGTTGATAAAGGAGATGCCTCAACTACGTAGGAGACATGATCACTTGGGGAAAAAAATCAACCTTTCAGTAACTTTCAGATTGTATTTGTTTTGTTGATTCTTCATAAGTAGCTTAGCATAGTAATATTGCAAATTTTAATTGCATCTACAAAGTTAATGGAGATACACCTGAAGCCTACACAATGCCTCAGTAGTTGACACTAAACAGAAACTGACGACATTTGATCTATTTATTTCATTGTCATATATTTGGTACATAGCAAGTGATAAGAAAAAGACTGATAAATAAATTATCATTTTAAGGCTTTTTTAAAAAGTTTGTATGCCATTTTCAGGTACTGACTCAAATTATGTGGAAAGTTCACCTTCATTTTCTTATGTTATCATCAAATATGTAAATGCCAGAAGAAGAAAGGATATTTGGTTTTGAGCACAAGCAATTCATACACAAGTTGAGAGGCAAAGTTTAAAAAAATGCACTCTGAATATCTTGTAGAGATGGCAATGTGGGTTATTTATTTTTGTTTTATCATAATGTGGGTGTACTGACTAACTTTCAGGTATCTTTATCTTTTGGGGTTACAGTAGACTCAATAAAATTATTTATGTTTTCCTTCTGACAAACGGTACTATTTAGTGGTCCCTCACATGTTGATTTCCTGCTTAGGACAAACTGCATCAAATGCAATCTTGGTATTTTTTAAATTATAGCTTATGAGGCCCCTCCAGTTGTAGAACAGAGTTGGCCACAGTGGTATTCAGACAAGCTTGCTCTCCTTCAGGGAGCAGCTGGCCCACACTCCACCTTGACACAAATAGTACTATGCTTCTGCTGAGTGAATTGAAACTCTTTTATTTTGTTATGAATTTTACTCTAAATATTTTTTCTATAAATAGGAATATGTATTTTTTAGTTTCATTCTCTGCTCATTTAATATTAGGATTTCCTGAATAATGATGACATTTTTGCTTGAAAGTTATGCTGGTTTCAGCCAGAGGTTTATGGAACATAAGCAAAATCTGGCCAACTGTCATAGACATTTAGGAAGCTCTCAATGCTGGGAGTCTGACAATTGCCTTGAATAGTATTTTAAAGTGAACCTGGAGTTGACTGCTGATTTTCAGACTGCTAAGGAACTTGTCCTGTCTTATTTAGGCCTTCTGTATGGATTTTGTGTCTCCAGTGGCAGTAAGAGTAGATTTTACTTTAATTTTCATTGCAAATAACAATGGCATTCCAAGTTACTTCAGTAGACCTATTCACTTTTTGATGAACTGTCGAGAGCCTCACAACTTGAGATATTAGTCGCATTATTTGCATTCTTACAAATAATAGATCATGAAGAACAAGAACTCATGCATTCTCTTTAAGCAACAAAAAAGCCAAAAGTAAAAGCCTTCAATGAAAGCAAGAAATTCCTGGGGTGTTGATTTTAAGCAGAATGAATAATGATATGTTAATAGGCAGTTGTAAATTATTTCTGTTCTCCCCTTTATACCTTTGGCTAGTGAGTGCCAGCTGGTGTACAAAACACAGATTAAACTTGTATGAACAACACTGTTCAGAAAGATTGCAGTCTCCTGTGTTTCTAGTGTATGTAGAATTCACTGGGGTATCACTTAAAGAATAATTAAAATTTTGGAAAGAAAAAATTCTTACAAGTTTATGCTTTTGTAAGTGGTCATAACAGTAGATTTAGTAAAAGAAGCATGCTGATGCATTGACGACTGGGGAGAAAAGCAGCTTCAGTGTGGAAAGGGACTTGCAAATTCACAGAATTATGCAGATGGTAGAAAAAAAGACTTTATCATTCAAACCTGTGGCTTTCATCAGACAGTTGTGCAAGGAGTGTAAGATATGCTATAACACTGACCTTGGGGACGTAAATCCCTATATTTACTATGTTGTTGAGCATAATTTGCCTGTCCACAGAGTTTGTTTCTTGCCAAAACAACTCCTCCACTCTTTGTTGCCAGAAGCAAACTACATCTGGCTCTGGATGTCAGTTCAATCCTTGAGAGTCATATACCAATGAGGAAAAAAAAAGCCCTTGCAATATTCAGAAGCAGACTCCGTTCATTCAACTAAGAAGCCTTAGAGATGTAATTACAAAGCAGGTGATGGACTACTATGCATGCTGATCTTTAATCAACACATACTCAAAGCTAGAAATCCATAGTACAAGAAAATGATTAGTTAATTTAATAGCTAAAGGAAAGTCAAATGGGAATATGTTAAGAGCAGCCTGACAGTTTATTACTGTGCTAGCATTTTGTGTCAGTAAAACACCCATTTATTTGGAACCTATATGATAATTTTACCAAAACCAAAACAAATTGTTAAAAAGATCAAAATGTCAGTCTCCAACTAGAGACATTTTAAATAAATTGCAGTCTAAATGTTCACTTTATATTTATTAGCTATTTTTCCTGTTTTTTGTAAAGATTAATTTAGAAATATGAAATAATGACATTTTAGCCTTAAAGAGCCATGGGATTAGGTGATTCTATGTCAAGGTACCTCCATTAAATAGAATTTTCCCTAACTTACACCAGCTTGAGAAAGGATGAAGTCAGGTCTGTTTTGTATAAAAATAAACAATGAGAAGCTGTAGAAAAATGCGACAAAGTTCAACATTTCCCTGAGTTCTTTCCCTTATCATAAACAACAAGGTGAAACACCCAGGCCTGCTTTGATCATATCGTAACTGTATGAACTGGGTTCCGTATTAATCCATATGAACTATGGTTCTGCAACTAGATACTTTCCCTTCCCACGCAAAGGTGGATTTCCCCTTTGTAAACATAGCTAGTTCCACCAGTAACAATACTTGTTTCAATATGCAGGAAGAGTACAAGTTGAATGACATTTGTTTTGTGTGAAATCTAACTTTTACAGAGATACTTTTTAATTCCATTCATCGTTGTTGAAACAAGTTACAACAAAAATGGCAAAAGTTTAACTGAACAATAGAAGTCAGCAAAGGAAATGATCAAACATATAAAGTGAAGGTTAAAAGAAATGCGTGCTTTTAATCAGCTGCAGAATTTTACACATTTACATTATGGCTTCAGAAGAAAATTGCATTTGTTTATCCCATTTGTTGTTTTGTAGGATCACTTTAGTTTTTCATTTCACATTATCAAGTGACTGAGCCACAATAAATAACAACTCTTATGAGAGTACCCTACCTTTATGTGCTTGGAAATATTATAAATACTTTTTTAAAATAACACAACAACACCTGGGAAACAATATATTACATATGTGCGGTTCTATTTGAAAAAGTGTGAGTATTATCAGAAGACCAGTTGAAATGCTTAATGCAACATTTTTTCTTAAACGTATAACTTTTGGTTATACATGGTTATAATAGTTTATACTGACTTTAAGATAGTGCTGTGGTAGCACATAAAAAGAAAGCGGTAGGAAATTATAAGAGTGTAGCATGTTTACATCTAGTCACATCCTTCACTTCAGTCGGCACTTAGTGGTAGTGTGTGTTTGGTTACTCTTCTGGAAAGCCTGTTTTTTCCCCTTGTGCCCTCAAGTCCCAAGAAGAACATGTGCAGGCCATGATTTAAGTGTTTACTCCTATGATTGTAGCCTGATAACTCTGATTTCCTCTTGTCTTCAGTGGGAGGTCAAGGGAGCATTAAAACCTGCCTGGTGAGATTCTGATTTGGTACTTGCTGGATCCTGATCCAAGTGAGCGAAGAGCTCATGTAATAACCTTCCACTGGTGCAAAACATTGCTCTAAACAGTACATGGACTTCTTTTTATTATTTTATTTCTTGTGTCAGCTATGTCTTTCTTCCCACCCCCACACCTCCCATATTCTTGTCTATGGATTTTTGACAAAGTGAAGAACAAAGGCAGAACCTCTCAGCAGATCTTTATGAAAAAGAGTCTACTGAGTTTTAAAAACTGAGTTTGTTGGAAAGAGTAGTTAGAGGGGTGGAGGTGGCTGGTACAAGAAATGTAACAGAAAGTCTACATGAAACAAGACAGAAGAAAATTATATAGAGAAAAAACATTCTATTTCAATAACAGGGCTCTGTGCAGTACAAACAGCTAAATGATAGATTACTGTGAGTAAATGTAAATATACACATTTCTGCATTCAGTTATTGAACTGGCTTCAGTAAATAGACGCCTCTTGTAACCACCATGAAGAATAAATAGAAATTGGATTCTGCATGAGCAATGAAACCACATTAATGGGCAATATTTTAAACGTTATTCTCAATAAAAATACACCCATTTTACTCAAGGAATACATGTCTGACAGGGCAACTTCCCAGAGTGTATTCAATTGTATATAATTTTTTGCTATTTAACATAATTTTCTTTCAGTCCACCCCTTCTGAAGGCCAAGTTAAATTACAGAAATATTTTGCTCTGTAATGTGATATTAAGGAACAGTCTGATCTTCTACCATTTATTGATGCATTTAATAATAGTTTTCACTGCTAACTGGGTTTATGAGTTCCTTAAATGCACTTTAAGGTCCTGATTCAACAAGGTACTTAAAAACAAGGCTACATTTGAGCACGAGTGCTAAAATCAATGGGATGACTTAGGCACTTACAGTGTCAGTTCAAGTGTCTTGCTGATTTAGAATGTGCAAGTGAATTAGAAGCAGATGGCAGCACATCTCTCATTTGGTGGCTAGCAGGGAGGGAAGCATGTAAGCTGCATACCAGGTTTAAGGTTTTGGAGAACCTGAATAGTGTGGACAGGCTGGAAAATGGGTTGTCTTGAAAGTTTTGCTTCTGATTTAAGTCAAAGTGTATCCCCTTACAGAATCTGTAGGTGGGCTGCTGCATTACAGACTTTCATCTATCTGAATCTGTCTGGTGTATGTCCTCACATAACTTAAAATTTCAGTTTTGGAGGAGAATCATAAAGTAGCTTTTCTGCGCCTTCTCCCGTATCTGGTGTTTCATCCTACATTTGCTTGGAGAGATGTGAATTCATACAAGGGATCCTTATGTTCCTTATTGGATATAGATTATGTGTTTGTATTTAAGAACAAAAAAATGACAAATTATAGTATCTCAATAAATGCAGGGACTTCTAATTAAAAGGAAGATTAAAAATAGTTGAAAAGCTACTTAAATGTGCATTAGGAAAAAAAGTTGGTAGTGGTTTGTTGTTTTTTCCCCCCCTTTCCTTCTTTGGAGTATTGCAAGATTAATGCTCTCGATTTTGCTTTCCCTTGTATTAGAACATTGTTTCTTTTGACATAGTTAATATTGCTTTTTTCTATTTTTCCTCCATCTTCTCTGTGATGCTTTTCTTTCCCATCACTTATTTCAACATGCAGTAAAACTGAGAAAGCTTTATCTGAACATGTTTATAAACACTGGTTCCCTTCAACTATTAATATGGTTTGTATACATTCCCAAAGTGTGTGTGTGGGGGAAATCTTTCACTGGAGTGCTTATGAATAAAGGAGCTTATAACCAGCAAGAGAAGGCAGTGGACTGTTTTGTTCATAAGCCCCTTTTCCTGTTTTACTTTATTTCTAGTCACCATACAATTCAGCCAGGAGAATTTAGGTGAAATGTAAAGAAAATATTTCTTAGTGATATTATTTTGCATCACAGGATCAGATTTCAGGACTAACTTTAGTTCTTTCCTTTCTTGACATGCCATGCTCTTCACCACACAATTTTAGCAGAGCCATCCCTGCTTGCTCAGAAAGAACAATAACTGGACAACTATTGCCACAGCACTGTGGATATCTTTTTTTTTTTCTTTCTTTCTTTGAGTTTTTTGAAGTAGATTGAAGGAAGAAAGACAGAGGACCTTACTCTAAAAGAGTATTTTGTCTTTTTTTGTTCTAAATTATATGGAAAATATGAACATATATTCAGGTTTTGTTTCTGGAGTGCCTTTTGTCAAAAAAAAGGTGGCTCCTAACAGAAAGGAAGAATCGCAACAGGGAGAAATGGAAGATGTCTCACATACATGTGGAGATGTGTTTTAGGTTTGTTTTTATAGGTAAGCTTCTCAGGCTGAAGTAAATTTTACATATGTCATACTGATTAAATTATTCTTCAATAAACATTAATATTGTTTGCAAGATGATTTACAGCTCAAAGGATCTGTGACTTAGGGGGGAAAAATAAAAGGCCATACCACATTTAATTTTTTTTTCTTTTTTTAAAATTTAATTTCTTTAACAGACAAACTTTATTACAGGTCTAACCAACAGTGTTTACATTTGAAAACCAAGTCTATTTAAAGAAGGAAAAAACCTGATTCATTTAGTGTCTCACAAACCTGAAAAGTGTTGAGCAAAGAGCATAGTACAGAGACCTGCCTGTGCTTATCTGAAGATGTAGTCAAAATGCACCTTTCCTTTCAGGGATAAAAATTAAGCAATAGTGGTGAAATGGCTGCTTTATTCAGATGATTCCACAGGTTGGGAGGGGAAAAAGGAAACAGGAAGAGGCTCACAAAATTTCCGTAGAAATAAAACAAATACTTTCTCTTTTAAACAGAAGTGTTTCTGTGGCCCACAAAAGACCACAGGGAAAGAGTTTTTTTAGGAATACTATGCTTTTCCTACCTAAGCTTGGAAGAAACTGTAAGCAAGTGAACAAACTAGAATAAAGATGCTTTTCAATGGGGTAGTCCCAGATATCGCAGGTTGATTTAGTCTAAAACATGTAAGAAGAGAGTTGACTCTGCCTTTGGGGAAGGTTATCCTAAAGAAGTGAGATGTTTTCTCATATATACACAGCCTTAGGGTACAGACAGATTTCTGGAGACAGCAAGAGTCTTTTGCAATGACATGAACTTTCTACCCTGATGCTGAAACCAAAAAGCAGGTCTGCTAGTACAGGGACAGATGGCCAGCATGAACACCTCAAGAAACAGCAGTCTGGAGAATGAGGTTTGCCTTAGGGTTTCCAGGTCATATTCCCATTATTTGGGGTAGGACTTGAATACCTTCTCCATTTCCCTTAACTAGAAGCCTGGGAATGCACGTTAGTTAACCATCAATCATACCATAGATAAGCTCAGGAGGTAATACAAACCTGTGGCTGCATTGTATATCTGCTTATATGATAGAACACCTTTGGACAGTGATACTTGGAGATTTCACCAATACACAGACATGCACACACTTTCATGCATGCACATCAGAGTATTTACAGAGAAGACAATTGCTACTTGTAATGAATAAATGTATAGTAAAAGACAATTTATATCGATTCTATGTTCAATTCTCTTCAACCTGCTGGGGGACGAGCTCTTAGGATTTATATTTTGCAGTGGGATGTTAGCAGGTAAAAGTACGTGTTGTTGGATATTAAACTGTAGTATGACCTTGCTGTGCATTAGCTTCTCCACAAACCCTGCATGCATCCATGTATGCATGCTCCCACCTCACAGCATCTCAGAATAAATATGATCTGGCTCACCTCTTCCTTGAGCTTTCTGTGATGGATAGGCTGCTACTGTTTACTCTGGTACTTTGAGACAGGTGTTGCAATGTATTTCTGTGATTAACAGAACATCTGATGCACTGTAAATTCAGCTTTGCTGAGATACCTTTGTCTTGGAATGCAGGAATTTGTGATAATTGGATGAGAACTGATATTTTAAATGTTAAAACCACTGAGAGATGGCAAAAGGAGCACAGTCTGAGAAGTTGATGAAGATGTTAACATTTGCCTGATCAAGCCAGTACCAATTGGCTTAGTGATATGCTGAGGCTGCAGATACTGCTAGTTCACTCTTTTAAATAGGGAAGGGAAATGAAATTAAAACTGAAATTAAAGTCAAAGAAGATCATGTACTGTTGAAGGTGTCTTGGTGAAGTGGGATCCTATTTGTTCAGGTTCAGTTTAATTACAACCACAGTACCGCCTAAAATAGAATTCTAAACAGCAATCTCTACTCATATTTTTTATTTTATATAAATTAAAATTCACATATATTCTTGTTTGTCTTTTCCTTCAGGATCATGAACATGAATAGGACTGTAGGAACGGGTGAATGTATGTACAGGCACTATATTATGAATTTTACCCATATTTTTATGGTGACACACTTCTGACTAAGCACAGTTGAAGGATCTGTTATAAGGACAAACAGATGAAGACCTAAAGAGAATTTTCCTGTAAATGATACTTTAACCTGTAGGCAATGGCTCCCCAGGAAGGTAGACCAAGCTTTAATGGGTTTATGTTTGGTTCTCATTGGTGAGGAAAATGTCTGTGTGACAAAAAGGATGTTGAATGGTTGTAGACTGTCTGGGAATAATGTGACAATTGTCTCAGGGACAGTATGGGACTTTGTCTGCAAAGAGCAATATAACATTTCTATCCCTATTGCAATTAAATAGAAAAATGGCACAGATCTGCTTCTTGAGCTGCTTGGAAATTACTCTGTTAAAAAGGCCTGCATCTCTCAGTTCCCCTCCAACATAACTACACTGCACAGTTGTGTTTGACCACTGTTGTAACTGAATATATATATATCTCTGCATATCTGTGAGGAAATTAGATACCGTTGTGATGGAAGTGTTTAAAGACTAACAAATCAGGCCAGTTTCAAACTTCAAAGCAACTCTTTTACTGGATTAGATACATATTGCCAGTGTTCAGTTCTTAATAGCTATCAATCATTATCACTACATCTACAAAACAATTGGTCTTTACAAACTTACCCTAAATTATTTGTCAGCATACAACACCATGGAACATAGGAAATAGAGTTAGAACTGGTGGCTGTGGTCCTTCATTGCCAAGGTCAAGATGATCAGGCTTGAGAGTTTGTTGATAAGGGAAGCCAGAATTGAAATGGGCCTCCTCTTTTTTTTGCCATCATTCCTCTTTCATCATTGTTGTGCCATTCCCTTCCCCAAAAGAAAATCATAGAATCATAGACTCATAGAATCATGGAATCATTTAGGTTGGAAAAGACCTTTAAGGTCTTGAGTTTATTGAGTCTAACTGTAAACCTAACACCACCAAGTCCACCACTAAACCATGTCCCTAAGCGCCACATCTACTCGTCTTCTAAATACCTCCAGGGATGGTGACTCCACCACTTCCCTGGGCAGCCTCTTCCAGTGCTTGACAACACTTTTGGTGAAGAAATGTTCCTAACATCCAATCTAAACCTCCCCTGGCACAACTTGAGGACATTTCCTCTCGTCCTATCACTTCTAACTTGGGAAAAGAGACCGACACCCACCTCACTGCAACCTCCTTTCAGGTAGTTGTAGACAGCGATAAGCCTCCTTTTCTCCAAGCTAAACAACCCCAGTTCCCTCAGCCGTTTCTCATAAGACTTATGCTCTAGACCCTTCACCAGCTTTGTTGCTCTTTGGACATGCTCCAGCACCCCAATGTCTTTCTTGTAATGAGGGGCTCAAAACTGAACACAGTATTCAAGGTGCGGCCTCACCAGTGCCCAGTACAGGGGCACGATCACTTCCCGAGTTCTGCTGGCCACACTATTTCTGATACAGGCCAGGATGCCATTGGCCTTCTTGGCCGCCTGGGCACACTGCCGGCTCATGTTCAGCCGGCTGTCAGCCA
>NW_008795259.1:9803314-9825716 GCF_000699145.1 Aptenodytes forsteri | reverse complement strand
CTGAAAACTTACTGAGGGTGCACTCGATCCCCTTGTCCAGATCATTGATAAAGATATTAAACAAAACTAGCCCAAATACTGAGCCCTGGGGAACAAAGGGAGGTGATTTAATCTGCTTTTGACATCCTAATTCTGGAATCCAGACTTGTTCAGGTTTCTTTTACTCTGCAGTATTTTTCTGGTTCCATCAGACCTCTGAGGGACTAGCAACCAGTCACGGGTGGAGTTCCTTAGAGGTTTGATACTATTCAATATCTTTATAAAGAATCTGGATGACAGGGTTGAAAGAACGCCACTTGTGTCAGCCATGTGGATGACAGCAAACTGGGAGATAATACAGATACAATAGAATGAAGGACCACCATTCAAACAGACCGAGACAGGCTGGAAGATTAGGTCAGCAAGAGCTGCATGAAGTTTAACAAAGATGGAAGAATGCCAAACAGCAGTACAGGCTGGGGTCTGACTGGCTGTGGTGCACCTGCAGAAAAAGACCTGGGGATCCTGGTGGACGAGAAGTTGAATATGTGCCATAAAAGCACTCTTGCAACAACGAAGGCAAGCCACGTCCTGGGTTGCATCAACAAGAGTATAGCCAGCAGATCAAGGGATGTGATTACTCTACTTGACACTTTTCGGCCACAGCTGGGACATTGTGTCTCGTTTTGGTCCCCACAGTTCAAGAGACATTAAAAAACTGGAGGGGGTTCAGGAGCCACCAAAGGCATCATCAAGATGACAGGAGGGGTGGAGAATTTTAAATATGAGTGAAGGTTAAAGGAACTGGATTTGTTCAGCCTAGAGAAGAGAAGTGTATATGTGGGGGGAGTTATCACAGCCTTCCAGTACTTAAAAGGTAGACATAGAGAAGACGGATGTGTTCCCTTCACAAGGATGAGGTGACAGGACAAGAGGATATGGGCACAAGCTGCTTCAGGGGAAATTCTCTCTGAATATAAGAAAAAAAAAGTCTTCACTGTGGGAAGAGTTAAACAGTGGTTGCCCAGAAGAGTGGTGGTATATTTCTTGGAAATGTTTAACACTTAGCTTGACAGGTCCTTGGATAAACCAGTCTAAGACCCTGATTTCAACAGGAGGATGGATCAGATGGTCTCCAGAGGTCCCTTCCAAGCTAATCTTTTCTGTGATTGTAGGATTCTGTAGTCTTTCCTGCTTCTTCTGCAGGGTTGTTCTAATTCTACTGTAAATCCTTCCTGCTTGTTCTGCAGAATTATGTTAGTTTTCCAAGCCATCTTTCCTGCTTGCAGATTTTGTCTTGCACATATTTTCCTTCACCTCATTTGTGCAACTGCACCACAAGTCTCTGTTGACCTCTGCTGTTATGGCTCAGCTGTGTTACAAAATGCTATTGTTGGTGTTAAAATGTTATAAAATACTTACACACTGTCACCAATTATTCAATTTTATGCACTTCTGTCTGGGTTCAGGATAGCAAATATTAATTGCATCCTGCTTAGTATGTATCCGTTTTGTGCATGCAACAGGCCTGCTTTGGCCACACCCCATAACATCCCTGTAATCATTATAGGACAAAGGGATTTAAGGGAGATAGAAATAGTTCTCCCAGACTAAGGTGCTCTGAAATGCTACAGCAAACAGTAAGATGGGAAGTAATTAAGTTTGGGGGGGGTTGACCACCCAAATGGTGCATCAATTGCAGGGTAAAGGCAAAATCACTTTGTGTTGAAATAACACAACAGTTATCTGAATTTTCCAAAGACTAATGGGTGTGTTTTTTTACTAGGAAGTGAATATATTTTTTGCCCATGCTATTAGGGAAACCACTAAAACCAAAATTCATTGGACTGTTAAGTAAAAGACTAGCAATCTGGACCTTGTGATGACAGGCCTTCATATGAAAAGGTTACTTGACCAGTGGGCAGGTGGACAAAGGCAACTCATGACAATCTCTTGGCCAGATAGAAAGAAAAATGAACCATGACTTGCACTGTATGAGTTATTTCCAGATAGCTCTCAGATGAATTAATACACTGAAACCTAATTAAACCACAATCCTTTTGTCTTGTCTTTCTCTTTGCATGTCTAGGACAAGTAGAAGTCTTCATAAATCTGAAATATTATAGATCAATTAATATGCATACAAGCTGCATATTCTGTAATGGGAGTAGAGTTAATCTAACATAAATTCTCTTTTGGAGACTCAGAGTAACATTAAAATATTTGTCCGAACTCTGGTCTGTCTTGTGCTGATTTCTCAGCGATTTAATATTATTGATTTCAATGGTGTAAATTGAGCAAAGTTTCTGCTTGTTGTCCACAACATTTAAAGTATATGGACTTCATTGTTCTTCTCCATTAGTTAATGGAAATTTAATGTCCAAAGTTGGGGTAAGTAGGATGAGTGATTCATTTAACACATAATTCTTCTAAGCTTATTATAGACCACATAGTTTAACATCGTATTGCTCCCAATGGTTTTGTGTCATTAGTTACTTAACCACTGTATTAGCCTGGACACTCATAGTTGGGAAAAAAATATTTTACTTTTATATAATTCTGTAAATCCAGACATCCAGACTATGAAGAGTGCCTATAACAACTGTATTTTGAATGCATTTCCAATTATTTTATAATGCTTATTATGATACTAACAGTTTTATGACAGAACATGTTAAATTCTTATCCCTCCAAATTGTAAGATCGAACAAAGAGTGGAATGGGCCAGATCCGTGTTCTGCCAAACCGACTACCTTGTCTCTGACAGATGCTGTCTGCAGCAGATGTTTAGTTAAGAGTAAGAGAACAGCAGCACAGAGTACAAATACACAGATGCTGTCCAGGCTTCCATTAATTTATAGCTCATTGAATTTCTGATTTCCAAATGGTGCCTTTTATTTCTAGGCTAAGCAGTTTGCTTTTATTCTCATGAATTTGAATCATGGAGCTAATAATTTTTAGAACCCTTATTAATTTTTAGTATCCACAACATGGCCCAGAAATTTTGTCCTCCGAAGAACAACCTACTTTTTGTTTACTTTGAAACTTCAACTAATTTCATCTGACATTCCCTCATTCTTGTAATAGATGTGTATCCCAGTAAATGTGATTTTTGCCTCTATTAACAGAAGCCCTCCAGCCCCATGGTGCCCTGGGGAAGCAGGATCTGGGCCCTGTGGGGCTGCACTTGTCCTGGTCCTGGTCCAGGTGGCATTGGCTGACCTGGCTGCCTGGAGGTAAGTGGCTCTTGCCTCCCCAGGGCATACTGGGGCTGTGAGATACTGTCGGTGGTGTGGACTGTGCTGAGGAAAGGTATAAAAATAAACTTAAATGGGCCCAAAACTGAGGAGGAAAGGACCCCCTCCATGAGTATCAGAGTCCTCTCACTGAAGCCCTGAGGATGCTGAAAGCTTGTAATCCTCCTCTTCTCCTGAGGGAAAGTGAAACTGTCCACCTGAACACCCAGAGGGACGCCCAAGGTGTGAGCATTAACATCAGGGAAGAGGGGCAACAGTAGAACAGTGAGGATTTTTTTGCCATCACAATTTTAATTGTTTTGTTAGCAAGGCTTGTCTGTATTAATTAACTGTTTTGGTCTATTAGACTTAAAATTTTATTTGGATTAACAGTACATTCTTAGGTTCAACTATATGTTCTGCTCCCTTTTGCCTGTAGCAAGATATAAGATACTGCACATGATTTGATGATGACTCTGACTTTGTACAAACCACTTTGGACCAGTTTTCTGTTCTGTAAGTTTGGAAAACTTTAATAGCATATTTTATAAGGAGCAGAGACTTGTGTGGAGCTTTAAAAATACATTAATAAAAGTTTGTGTTTCTAATTCACTTGCAATATTGAAAATCCCATCTCTAAATCAGGGGACTTTTCAAGCACCTCAAAATCTTTGTCTGACATTTAGTATTATTTAATAGATTTTAACAGATTTTAAAATTTCTTCTGTTAAGCGAACTATGAAATAGTTTTTACAAATATGCAGAATAATGTCAAAGACCTAAGCGAGAATTTCCTATAAATTCTTTAAAAAATAAAAAAAATTAAACACCCAAACAAAAAAACCTAAACCACCATGGCTTATTACTTATGAAAACAAATGTTCTTCTGAAATATGATGTCATGTATTTCTTTTTTTTTTCCCTTAAATAGTTCAGCACAAATACAGAAATATGCTATATCCTGTTCCTACTACCTTAGATTATACACTTGTGCATTGTATTGAATATATTTTATTTTTATCCAATGGGATTGTGGAAAATCCTTGTACCTTCAGATTAAGATTCTGAAAGACTTGTATTATTCATTTCACAGTGCAAAAGAGAAATTATTTCCTTGACTTTCACTTTTACCTTAGTTTTCTAAGAATAATTATTTTCTTCAGACTTTTGTGTATTTATATATGTGATTACAACAGAGGACCACCACTACATACAGTGATACAACCAATCTAGATGAGGAGAGTATCCTACATGGTAAAGGTCTGAGTAACATTAAATATTCCTGCACTGTTTTTCAAAAATATAATGGAAAAGGTGAGTAGGAGCAACTAGATGGAGGTCATTTCATGTCAGCATATCAGGAACTAAGACTTCATTTGTCTGTCATTGTCTATCTTTTCCTCTCATATCAACATATGAAGAAAAAATTTCAGTCTGTGAGTGCACTCTCCCCTATCAGCAGTAAAACGGAACCATCATAGGAATGGCAAAACTGTACATGTCCAGGAGCCTTTTTGTTTTCTCTTGTTACAAACTTACTATTGGGAATGTTCCTGAAATACATTAAAATACAATTACTTAAAGCATTCTCTCCAAAGTGGATATTAGACTGCTTTTTGTTTGTTTTTAATGTTCAGCTTTGCTTTAGCTTTCAGTGGAGAAAATGTGCTCTATTTATTATGAGTATAGTATGGAAAAATTTTTTATCAATTCTACATTGATAATTCCTACACGAAAGGGAATGACCAGCATAATGATCTGTATAAATGAGAGAACCATACCAACATATTTTTAGCTCTGTTACAGATCAGGTTGATTTGGTTCAGCCAGCACCACTTCTTTTACAAATTTCAAAAAGACTACATTTTATAATGGGAAGGGTCATCTGACAGTATGGGGCAGCTGGTGAAAGGATTTAATCTCCCATTTTTGTTGCCATGTAAAAGCTTACACATCATTTGCATTTCTAGCATGTAATTTCAATTTCTGTCTAAATACCCTAGTACTGTCATATGCAGATAAGAAGGTGGAAAGAGGCTGCAGCGCTGTGCTTCCATGGCAATAAGAATGTCCTTGGTGCAGCTTAAGTTATGGGACTAATGAGAAATACTCTCCATTTCCCTTCTAATAATTCTACACATAACATAGAGAGCGGTATAGCAGCACCTATACATATACACAGGGATGTAAACCCATGGGAAGAAGATCGCCACTGCAGCAACAGATAGTTTACTGTGGAGATACAAACCTGAAAGGCATGGGCAGCCCCCTCCTTTTTGGATCTGCTGAGCTGTGTAGCTATTTAGCTAGTGCTGGTATCAGGCAGGTACAGAATTTGCCATTCCAAACAGGTCCATGCTCCAATCAGCAGAGCAGCGTACGACAAAGTCATGATGCTGAAGCATGTGTGCGCTATATGTGCTGATTCATGTTGCAAAGTAAAGATAGCAAAAGAAGACAGGGGAAGAGTCTGCTATTTGCTGCTGTCCTGAAGTCCTTAGCAGCTACAAATGATCCGTGTGCTGAATAGATCCCTAATAGAACAAATAATATTTTTGTTAAACCTGTATTCTGAATGAGTAATGAGAAAATAATCTAATCTTTTGCTTGCTGCCAAGTTTCAATATATACTTCAAAATTATTTTTCCAGTTCAGTTCCAATTTGAGGAAAAATTGTTTCAGTTCAGTTTAGAAGCAATAATTATTCCCATTTTTTGTTTAATAAAATCTTCTATTACAATGAAATTTAAAGGGAAGGATTCAGAAATTTGAATTTCCATTTTAAGTAAATTGTATTGCAACTCAGTCACTGCAACTCAGAGATTCTGATGACCTATTTTCTCTATGTGAATTACTTTAATCTGAATTTGTTGTCAAGCTTAGCCTTTATTCCACCTTCAAAGAAGCATCGTCAAAACCAGTAAAAGGACTATCCCAAGCCAGAGGGCATTTCACCCTTTCTTGCTGCTTGGTTTTATGCTGGCTTTTTACCTAATAACTTCCTTTTGGAATTTAACATTGCTTGTGCTGGGATTTCCTTTATTTGAAAACTCACTGTGACAAGTTTACCGGGTACAGACCATTCATAAGCAATATTGGAATCATGGTGGCTAAACTAGATTTCCACAACAGAAAAAGCAGTTTAATATAATTTTGTTTTAAAGAAATTTAGATTCCTTCCACTGTTTTAGGAGCAGCTTTACCATCCCTAACAACAAGTATCCTGGGATGTAAAGTAGATTTTAGCTGCCCATCAGCCCTAGCTCCCATTCCCAGACAGTGATACTGGGAAAGTTGCTTTTCCCTGGGCTCAGCTGGGAGCTAAGCAATGCTGAGCAGCACAGCCCCATAGCTCCTGCTTATTTTAGAGTTCAGAGGGAGCTCAGGTGGGTAACAGCCTTTCACAGAGGCAAGCGTGGCTAGGAAGAAAAAGAAGACTACATAGTTAAGGTAGTTCATTACTGCTCCAAAGATCTGGAGTTCTGTCTACACCACTGTCAAAGAGTCTGTGTGACATTGAATAACACAAAATTAATTGTTAGTTGTGTATTTCTCATTTGTTGGCTGCTCAGTTTGGAGGAATTGATAACTGCAACAGAAATCAATGCATTTTAAATACATGAAGCTACAAAATGCAAAGCAATCTGGAAAGCTAGATTCTGTATCTCTTATATTGGCTATGTGAATATAGTAAATTCTTTGATTTTATAGTGTCTGTCCCTTGTCTGTATAATGCCCCTAATACACCACTCACAATTAACAATGGTGTTACAAATTTAAATTTATTAAATGCACTTCTATTATGTTGATGATCATTGTAGAAAAGTTCATGAAGAAGCTAATAATTCTGTGTTCAGAGCAGGGGTTGAATACTGTGCAGTAACTGATCCTGCACATAAAAGTGGAGCTGAATGTGACTAGCTGTTCATTAACCAAGCACAGCCCTTTCTCTACAGGAACCATGTATGATAATATGGAATAAAGTAGTGTGTAATTACATATCTAAAGAATTATCATAATGATACACACAGTGGGATTAAATTATTGCTTTGCAGACAGTCCATATTCTAGTATTCCCTAACTTGTGAATGTTTTTGACTTCATGATGACTTGATAGTGTGTAATAAAATCTTGGTGGGATCGAGTACTAGATGATATGGTAAACCATGTATATTAAACTAACTCCTTTATGTATTTACTTCTTCTGAAGAAAGGTCAGTGAATATTTACATTATCAAGACTTTTTTAAAAGTTCCCAATTGCCAGCATGACATTTTTTCTTCAGCGAGAGGGAGGAGAGGAGGGAAAGTCATTAAAATTCAAGTTAGGGAAACAAGCACAAGGTTAAAGTAGCCATTTTACACTTATCTGCTGCTGATCTCATTGTTCTTCTCTTTAGTTGGTTAGTGTTAAGCCTCTTTAGCCTTATTTTAGTCTTAAACTAATATTGTTTTTTAAAAAGTAAACTTTTATTGAAAGATTTTTTAGGAAAAATATTTTGACTTGAAAATATAGGAAAGATGTTCTGCATGCCAAACGTCTTTAAAACAATATGCGTTCTGGAAGAAGATAGTCTTGAGGCCTGTTCTTCAGAACAGGTTTTCTTTCAATTACTTAGTTTTACTTTATTTCTGAAAGCAATATTGCCTTGTGTTTAGTAGGAGAATGAGGAGAAAGTTTAAGTTAAAAGCTGAAGAGAAAAGTTCCATTTGGTATGGCAACCTTTCCCCTGTAAGTTTGTGATGCAGCCTGCTGTCACTGGACAATAAAGGTAATACCTGTGTTCTTCTGGATGCTGATGTCTTATCTTAATGACTTAAAATGCATTTGAATGATCCTGCTACTATGGCAAGAAAGCAAATCTGTCTGACAGGGGAAATATGAGAATTATCTTTCCTCAGGCTATTTGGAAAGCTAAGTGATTTCTAACTCTTCCAGGACTTCTGGATTGGTCTGAGGAGGAAGGGTTGTATCTGTGCTTTGGTTTCAGGAGAGGAGGGGACCTGGTGCCTGGTGTGGCATTTTGAGGCCAGATCTTTACACAATTAAGAGAGGGACCACATTTATGGTATAGTTAGAAGCATGTAGTAATACTCTTGCTCCACAGGAGGCATCTATTTTGCTCACTAACCTTTCTGCAGAAATCTAAAGCTGATTTCTGCTCTACTGCTGAGAGCTGCTCCTTCCCTCTCTTCTTCTGAACAGCAAAGAAAGAAAAGAGGCTTAATTATTGATCTCATTTCTGTTAACGTGGGAAGTATATGTAGGGGACAACCAAAAGAACAGGTAAGATTTGCACACACTTTCAGAGAGACAGGGAAACAACTTCTCCTGTAGTTTGGAAACAGCCCAGTGGCTATGGGCCTGATTGTCTTGTTTCTTCTCCTTTTCTCATGGCAAAGGTGAGAATATGGGGAAGAGATAAATATGTTCAGCCTGTTTCTCCTTGCACGTTGTTCTTGTAAACCAATCAACCAAACCAAAAATCCCTCAGCTCTATCCTCAAGGACTCACTTCAACAGAAGAAGGTAGCGGTGGCAAAACTGGTAAATAAAGTTCCCTAATTCCTTCTCTCTTTCCTAGAAGAATTTGCCTGAAAGTGCACACAACAGAAGGAAGAGGGAATTGACACTCACAGAAAATTTAGCTGCTGAGACACTTATAAGGTTTGACAGTTAGAAAGCTTTGTTCTGGAGAAACAAACAGAACCAGCCAGGAAGGATGTGAGCTTAGCCAGACGGATGAACCATGTGTAAATTCTGGCTAGCACTCTGGGTCATCCCAGCCGTGCAAGCTGAGGAGCAAGTTTGTACTGGTTCCTGCCACTGTGCTGTTTCAGATCCTGATTTGGTAAGCCTCCTCTTAGCATGAGGGAGAAATGTTTCATTTTAGCTGCTTTTTATGAGTCTTTAACATTGCATTTTATGAGTCTTTAACATCCTGCTTATGTTCATCGTATAAGAGGTCTTATAGAACTGCGGAGTGAGCAACAGTAGTTGTCTCTTCACCGTATTCCCCGAGTTTTCCTCCATGTAGTTGTTTTTCTCATTTGGATATTTTATCAGAATCTAGACTGAGAGGAAAGAGATGTCAGGAGAGATGAGCATATAAAAAGTCACAACCCAAAGGAAAGTAAATGATGTAGGAAGAGAGATATATTCAGGTATTTTCATTTGAGAGAAAAAAAGCGCAAAGAAGATTATAATGTATGACCCAGTGGAAATCAAGAAATGGTGATAAAAAGACTGTTTTGATGCAATCCAAAGCACTCTTTTTAAAAAAAATTTATGTAAGTGACAGATTTTTGTATTATCTGGGGGAAATTGTGGTCTTCATAGCAATATGGCTAGCTCTGTTTACCCCACTGTATATTTTAATCTGATTTGTACAAAGCAAAATGTTTGAATCTTTGATGATTTTTTTCTATTTCTGCAGTGACATTGTGTCACTTCAAAAGTATTACTCAGAGGTTCCTGTTTATCTTCTATGATTTCAGAATAAAATCTTTGCTCTAAATCACACATTTTCTATGGGAGGTATATTAGTTGCACATTGAAAAATATATTTTTATTGGCTACACTGGTGAGGAATTACAGAGTCGATCACAAAAAAGGTGAGGGAATGGAGCTGATTCCCTTCATGTGTTTGAGCTTTATTGTTCCTAGACCATGAGTGACAATAACTCATGATTCTCAAATATGCTTGGGGGAAGAAAAAAAAAGAAAATCTTTCTGCCCTTTGGTAAATACTATCTGGAACAGAAAATAAACCATGTACACCATTAACACTATGAGTGTTCTGAAAATGCTTGCTTATTTTTCATAAGCGTACAACTCAAATCACCCTCAGCTCTAAAACCTATTGAAAGAATGGATCTATCCTGCAGAGAAAATGGACAGATGCAAAAGTGGGGGGATACTGTCTAAGAACTAGAGAGTGGAAAGATTCTTTTCCCTGTACTGTCAAAGAATTAAGACTGATCCTCTCTATATGTGTGTGCATGTGTACATTTGTATAGAGAGTTTTTATGTAAAATTATGAAATGTCAGTCCATGAAAATTTCTCACAAATACTTCTTAAGTCAGTCTGGAATGCAGTATTTCTTCTCTTGGCACACAACAGTGCTTTTAGAATGGTAAACAAATCAAGCAAGTCTTGTTCCTTTGTTTCATGCATCTCTTGATTTAGCACCATATAATACAGTCATACATTCCTAGTCAAGGTAATTTGGCAAGTGCAACAGCCATGCAATAGGTGTCCACCAGAAAAACTACACCCAAGAATGAACACCGAGCACAAAATTGGCTGTCCTTACTTTGATTTCTCAGAGGACCCAGGGGATAATCCACCAGCATGGACTGCAGATGGCCATTTTGGGATGGAGCCTAGGAATTGCAGGGGAGTGGTGGGCTTTTATTCATGCTGATATAACAGCTTTTGATTCATAACTACTCATACCAGCTCATAAAGATTGAAAGGAATGAATTAATGGAAGAAAGGGAGCTTTGAACACTTGTGTGCTCTTTTTTTGCGTGCTTTGGAGACAGTCTTGTGCAAGTTTAGAGTTGATTCTATTTTCAATGTCTTTTAAAAGTGCTTTGATTGCAACTGAGCATTTTTCATAACGTCATTCTAAACAAAGTTAGTATTCAGATGATTCTCTCATGCACAAACGAAGTAGTTGAAATGGCTTGTAAATATATTAGCAGGGCAAATATATGTTAACTTGCTGCCTTAGGTTATAAGCCTTCTTTTAAAGGAAGATAATATTTGTGTAGACTGAATAGCTTTATTGAATTATAACTTATAATGCAGCATTACAGGCTGTCAATAAATGACATCATGTTTCTGTAATGGTTGTATTTGAGGAGAGTCACCATAATCACAGAAAAGCAGATACTTAGAGTAGAAGATCTGGAAACTTTATCAAATCTGTTGGTTTTTTTTTCCCCAGAGTAAAGACTGGAAACAGAACTCCTTTTTACAAATACTATTTTGTTCTAGTAACTTGACTTACAGCGAAGCTAGGTGCAAAATCTAAGAAATATATTACACTTTCAGATATTAATCACATCACTTTCTATTCTCTTATACACTAAAAAGATGAACACAAACAAAGGCACTTTGTCCACCATTTGTTGCCAAAGAACAAGTGGAAGTTAGCATTTCCTTTTAGTCAAGACTTTTCAGACTAACAGTCTTGATTGCTAGTTTACAATATTAATTTCATAAATGTCAACTTTTGCACCCAGATGCTTACAAGATAGAAATAAAAAGACTGGAAGTTTCACAAAGTATTTTGGCCAAAACTCATGCTGCTTTAAAGGTATAAACTTACAATTATGTTTCTTCAGTTTGTGCATCTCTTCAGACAACTCAGGTCTACAGCGGTGAGCAGAATTAACTACTCTTCCTGGGATACAATAATAAAGTTGATGAGCTCATTCTAACTATTCCGTATCACCTACACTTATTTAAAAGGGAAAAAGAAAAACAAACATTCCCGATGTATTTTGAGATCTGTTGAGAGATGTTACCATTTGATTTCACAGGTTCTACAGAGTATATATATTAGATAAACAGGCCAACAGTCTGACTTTTCCACATATTCCACATATGGCACTTTTGACAGTACTGCAATGCTGTAGGGTTGGCAGATGGAGCAATTATATATTTCTAGCTAGGAAGTAACCTTTAAAGTAAGACTCTAATGTAAAATAGAATATGCTATGATTTAAGAAAATTCTATTTGAGTTCTCACTAGGTAATAACTTTCAGTATTATATATGTTGGACTATTGAGATTAGTTTCCTCTAATTAATATATCTATATAGCAGTCCTCTGACATTCAGCTCCTACATATGGGAATATATCTCAGTTGAGTTGTTTGATGAACATTTTGCTGTTGAAGACTCAGAAAAAATATTAAAGAAATGTCAGCAAAACCATTATAGAAAAAGCAATTTTTTAAAGTTATTTCCTAAAAATTAACTTCAAAGTTTTTTTTTTCATTCTCTTTGTATCATTTTTGTTTTTTTAAAGTACATTCTCCTAAACAGTAAAAATATACATAATTTAAATAAGATATTCAGAACATATTCAAGCTATGTTGAAATATCCACCCTGTAGATTGACCTATTTTTTCATATTCTCGCCTGCGACTTCCAGAATTCTTTCATCAAGAGTTTTGTTTACTGAGATGTTGTTCACAATACACTGGAGCTTTGCCCTTCATTGAATATACCTCAGCCTTCAACTTAATAGCTTGTGCTTCTCTCTTTAATGACAAAGAACAAAGTCCAACCTGACAAAAACAAAGGAAAGAATGCTACTGTGAATATATTAATGTAAATTGATTTTTATGTAAAATTTTACATTTTCATTTAGCTTGTTATCAGGAGATTACAAATAAAGTATTCAGCAAATTTATACTCAAGATATGCCTCATGGCTTATTTGATCATGACATACAGGTATCTGTAGCTAACCTTGAATATATGCTCCTATTCAAAATTTAGCTTATGCATAACTAAATTGTCCTTGGACAACATACTTGACTCAAAAAATATGAAGATACAAGTTATTTACTGACTTGGGCATTCATATTATTTCCCTTACCATTGTGTAGACCTTTCGTAGCAAGAGACTAGTAGTATGGCTTCTTGAAACTCATGGTTAGCTTAACATTTCTATTGATAATCAGTACAGCTATTCATCTGCATGAAAACAGCAATAAGGTTTTAATAAGAGGGTTTAAGGGTTTAATAAGGTTTTAATCATATATCTTACATAATAATTTTTTTTTCATTTCAAATTTAGTGATAAAATCACTGATAAAATAAGGAGGAGAGGGGGAAAATATAAGGGATAAAGGATTATCTTCATGTCTCATTAACCAAACAAATGAGCTTCAGGATCTACAAAAGCTGTGTCCTACCATCTAAGTAGAATTTAGAAATGTGCTGGTAAAAATGCAGAATTCCTTCTACAGCATATCAGGAAGAAACCAGGCAGACTCTCACCTTTAATAATGACACATATCTTCTGATCACCTTTATCCTGTGTTGGTAGTTGTATATTTTCACTCTCAGATTATCTGAAGACGTCGGTGATAAAACACAGAAATTATTATTCTTTAATATGCTTTTTAAATTTTTACTCTTAAACTATGTGAATTAGAGGTGCTGACAAATACTGAAAGAGAATGTAAATAATGTCAGTGATGGTATCTGCTTCCAGTATCCTTCTTATTCTCTCTCCCTATTTCCTTTTCTTGGCTACGTGAATCAGCATAGAGAGGGAAGGTGGCCTTTTCTTCTCTGAGGATGGCTGTCAGCTTTATATCCTGCCCTTAATTTTGAAGACAGGGGGTGGTGCCATCTGGGTTTCTTCCTGCAGAGAACAAATCACTGTTATTAATAAGAATGAGGTTTCTCTCTCTGCAGGGGCTAGAAGCATAAGGATCTCTAACAGTCTATTCTGGGACCTGAGGAGTAAGTGTTGAAAAGTTTGTGGTCTCTTTTCCAAAACACTCAGTTCCCACCCTGCTTTTTCTTATTACTCTCACATCTCTTGTTTAAGCATGAGACAGTACAATTCAATGCCTCTTTGCTAGGAGTTTCTTCATGGTTTCTTCTTGTGTCCTTCTCTCCTCTCCTATATTTTTCCTAGTGTCCCCCCCCCAATTTTTTTTTTTTCTGCCTTTTTCTCTTTTTGCTCTTCATTTCCTCCTTTTCCTCCTTTTCTACCACAATATGACTAGAATACCAGAGACTAGGAAATTCCTGCTGTGGGGCATATAAACAAAGTAGTCATGATTATTGACTTCCCTCAAGCTATTTCATAGAATCACAGAATTGTTTAGGTTGAAAGGGACCTCCTGAGATCATCTAATCCAACATTTTCCTAATTGAGACAGGTCAGCTACAGCAGATTGTCAAGGACTGTGTTCAGTTGGGTTTTGGATATCTCCAAGGATGGAGACTCCACAACTTCTCTGTGCAACCTGTGCCAGTGTTTGACTACCCTCACAGTAAAAAAAGTGGGTTTTAGTGTTCAGATGGAATTTCATGTTCTTCAATTCATGCCCATTGCCTCTTGTCATGTCACTGGGCACGAACGAAAAGAGTCTGGCTCCCTCGTCTTCATCCCTTCCCGTCAGGTATTTTATAGACATCAGTAAGATCCTCATGAGCCCTCTCTTTTTGAGCCTGAACAGTCCCAGTTGTCTGTGTCCCTTACTGTGCAAAGATACAAGAAGATGCAATAGCTGGACTCCTCTGAGCTGGATATGTTCAAATGAAGTTAAAGCACACACTTATAACAATGACAATAATTAACCAACTGGAACAATTTCCAGTGTTGAATAATGCGGTTTAAATCAATGAATTTGTTCTGGAAAAGGACTTGACTACTCATAAGATACATGGGACAATGAATATCTTAATTTTAGCATGTTCAACTTTTAATGCCTTGCTGGAGTCAAATTTTCTATAGCTGTTGAAGCCTGGCTTTCCAAAAATTGGCCACTTGCACTTTCTGAGTGTGAGCATGAAAAAATACATAGCAAAAATTATAGCAAAAAATTGAAATCTGAGCCCAAGCAACATTAGTTTTACAGTCATTTTGTCTTCTCTTCCCATTCTCTGCTGCATTCTCCTTTTCTTCTTCTCCCATGTGTTCTTCCTATACTACTTTATCCATGCCCCAGAGATGCATTTTATTTGATATTTATGACTGTAATGAGAAATCTATTTCATGATTCTTTTAAAAAATATTTAATAAGACATTTAACAATAATGAACTTTGACATCACCTTGATGCGTCTATGACATCAGAGACAGCACATCCACTTCCACATTGTATGTCCAAAAATGTGTCTGGCCAGTACACCACAAAGACTTCCTTGACTAACAGAACTGTACTTGAAGAAGATCCCATAGACTGCAAGGGGCTGCAAGGATGGCCAGTGAGTAAGAGAGAACACTCCCTCTCCAGCCACAGCAGATACTGTGAATCCTTGATAAATTAAGTAGTAAAATGATCCTATGGAGTAGGTATACCAACAGATGCTTTTCTGCTCTTTTCAGAATAACTAATTAGTAAAGTGAAAACTAAATAATTTTGTAGAAAGACTGGTTTATGGGTGTGTTAAGTACTTTACAGCTGGAAGCTGTACACGCTTGTTGGGGTTTGCAGTTCCTAATAAGCACTACAAGTGGTTCCCCATGATTTTGTTACTTTTAAATTTCAATGTTCATTATTAAGAAATATACTTGTTTGGATTACTGTTTATTTCAAAGAGAGACGGAAGAACGTATACATATTTAAATCTAGAACCTTCGCTTTTCTTTGAGTCGTTGCTCACTGAATAAATATTCTCTGCAATGCTTTAATAACATTTTAGTTATTCTACTATATATTTCCATGGGAGTGCTAGAATTGCATCAGATTAGCTCACACAGCTCCTGTGTTATCAGAAGTTTCTGCAAGATACTCAACTTTTTAACTGCATCACTTCAGAAAATGGCAGACGACCATATAAATGGCATTTCTTAGGAAACCATAATTACAGAGTTGTTGAATTAAATTCAGACATGTTAAGTATCATATACATTTTCTTATGTTGATAGACTTTAAAAAAATACAGAATGGTGGAAGAATGCAACAGTAAGACAGAGCTTATTTTCTGCTCTTTCAGTTTTTTGTTGCTTCCCTATTACAAGCAAGCTTAAAGAAGCAGAAAATGTTCTTTTAAAGGTATCATATAGAGAGCTCATCTGTTAAGTCCGAAAAGCCCTTATTAATGTGGCAGCTCCATAGCCTGGGTGCATACATATGTCATATCATATGACAGGGCATTGCTTGCTGTACAGGCTTCTGGGTTCAGACATATGTCATTTCATATAACCAAACACATAGGGCTAGTTCAAACAATGCCTTCTGACAATAGGGAGATAGCTATTAACATAGTCCACAAACACTGTTATATTTGTGTCTGTTGTCTACAAGGAGATAACTTTTTGCCTGTAATATTTGCATAGCTCCTTTGAGATATGTCATATTTTTACCTCTGGTTGTTCAGATGTGTTGTTAGGATGTGTTGGGATATGTTATGCCTTTAGAGAAGTAGTAACTTGCCAGCTTGGAGCGCTGGGTTGTGGGGAGTGGGTGGCAGAGCAGAAGAGATACTAGAAGTGATTTTATTATTTCCCATTTCAGTTCAATGAGAACAAAACCCCAAACATTTTTCCCTTGACCTTCAGGCAAGGTTTAATTCTTGCTTATGTTTATTGGATACGTGTATCCATCATATTCCTGTCTTCAATTATGTTGATATTACAGTCGGGATAAGCTGATGCAATGTTTTTGGTTTTAACGTTGTTTTTGTCCTGAAGCTTCATGTTCACACAGAGTGGCACATTGTTAACTCTGTTGATAACTGTTCCTTACTGTCAGTTTGTTTTTTGTTGTTTTTTTTTTTTCTTTTTTTCTCCACATACTGCTACTGTTTTATGAAATGGGGAAAAGGAATTTTTGGTTTTCTCTCATTGTGTTGAACAAGAAAAAATCTATTATTTGGTTTGGGGCTCTTTTGCATAAGATATCTGTTAACCTTGCGCAGCTGTTTGTTTCTTATTTTAGCCACAGAGATCCTCCTTATTTTCTCTCATTTTGAAGGGATCTTGTTTCTTATCTATTTCAAATTTTTGGAACACAAACTTTAGCCCCTTATTTCTTTACCTGGAGAGTAAAAAAAAAAGTTTATTTTCCTAGCTTTATGGAAAGCTATTGTGAACTACCATACAGATATGTGTAAATTGTGTCTTCTGCCCAAAAACTTTGGTAGAGTACAGTTAAGATAAATAAGATGTATCTGAAGGGATACTTAGACTGAAGAAGTAACACATATTTTAATATATTTTCTATTCTTCCAAATAGTATTTAAGATTAGTAAAAGGGGTTTAAATATAAACTTAATTGCTTTTATTTTATTCCCCTTTTGCAGTCAATATCATTTTACCTACAGAAAAATGCCCCATTTTCCTTATAAACTTAGTCATTTAATCAGTTTCTTTTATTTGTTTTTAAACAACAGTAGCAGAAAAGAAATATCCTGAACATCATTGGAATATGAAAAGGGGAGGAATCTGTGATACATAGATGTTGTTACTCTTAACCTGAGAGAGTGACAGTGCTATTTGAGCTAGTGTACCTAAAACTGAAACTAAGAAGCAACATAAAAGAAACAGTTTGGTGAATAAGACAGTAATATATGGGGAATTACGTTACAAGTCTGTACGAAATAGAAAAATAGAATTTGAATAAACTCTATTCCATATTCCATCCTAAGTTAGACATGAAACATTAACTACTGTATCATTAGCCTAAAAATTACTCTCTCAGTGAAAATTCACCATTTTTTTTTATACTAATGTTCATTTACTGTTTATGAACCTTTACTCGTATTTGAACAACTGACAAGAATGTTGCTGTATAGGAAGACAAAAGGTTAAATGTGTTCTCAATTGAATGTATTCATACAGGCAAAGACAGTTAATAATAAAGGATATTTTTAGTTCAAACAGGTTTTAACATTTTTACTTGACTTGTATCCTAATGAAGCAACTATTCAGGTGTACAGATATTGATATTTAAATAATAAAATATTATTGAATTAATACGTAGGAATAATATAATACTGAAAAACAAACAAAACTTTCCATGTATATTGAGAAACTAGTAATGACTACCTATAAATTAATTATTTCAAAAATTCTTTTTTTGTGCTGAAATGAAATTATTAAACCCAATAAAATATTAAACATGATATTTTTAGATTTAAGATTATGTGCTCACAGAGGGTTATAATTACAGGAGCTCTCCCATTTATGGGAGTTTATGAGGCTCAGTATACACAATATTTTCTATAAGTGCAGTGCTCAGATCTTAATTAGTTACTTTAGCTATTTAATCCAAGTGTGTTTTAAAGCTTTCTCAGTTAGAAAATTAGGTATACATGTACTGAAAAGAACTATCATTCTTTATATAAGTCAGGATTGTAATTTTCCTGTTGACATCACTTCATTGGAATTCCTTTATCCTCATGGAGCTGAATGTCTTCATTCACAATTACTACTTGACAAGATAGCAAAGAAAAAAATCTTCCCTGTTTATCAACTACAAATGTATCTAAATTGCCCTCACTCTTGCTCTCTTTTTTTGGTAACTCAGTTATTTGTCTTTTCCTTTTGAAATATGATATTTCTTTATTGAACATGACTTCTCTTTTAATGCAGGGAACCATTTCTTCAGGCCATTTAAAAATACCGCCTCAAAACACAAATATTAAAAGGATTTTATCATACAAATGCACTGTCAAAAGGATGAATGTGGTAACTCTGATCATTTTGCATAGTTTTGATATCTGGTACCGGTTTTGGGGAAATAAAGGGGAAAGGGGAATATATTCTGAATAACAAGAGACAAACTGTTTATTGTAACTGGTATAAAAGTTGGGGTTTATACTATTCTACAAAGGTTCAAGTCATGTAACAGGGACCTCACCTTACAAGATAATTTTTAGAGGAAGACAGTATAAGGTACACATTAATAAGAAAGATGGGGAAGGACAATAGAATACAGAGATAATTACGCATGTAGATGGACTTCCAATATTTTGACATACAAATTTATATGGGGAAAAAAATATCTTTGAAATGTTAAACTTTAATAATACATTTTTTTTTCCCCACAATTAATTATAGTGATTTTCCTCACCACCAATGAAAAAAACAAACAGATTTAATCTCATTTTAGAGTTTGGGTTTTTTTTCACTGTATGTAGCTCATATTCCATTATTGTCAGAAGAGGGGGTTACATTCTTCACCTGATTAGGAAGCTGTCCTTCCTCTTCCTGTCACCAGATCTTCAGAAATTAGAAAAATCCTTGTGGGCACATAAGAAAATTCTATTCATATATATATTTATGTGTTTACTTTTGTCAAGAACGTTGTAAGTAATTTGTTTTAATCATTAAAAGAAATTTGTCTTCAGGCGAGTATACCTGCTGCAATCAGGAAAAGCTATGTAACTGGTGAGAATGCATAAAGGACAATTAAATTATCCAGTAGTGTAGTTTCTGAAACTGAAGCAGTGTTTTTAAAGAACATCACAGAGATGTATGATAATAAGTGAAGGTTATAACACTACAAATATTCCCTGTTGAGTCTATAACATCTTACCATTATTTTCATAATTTTTAAGTGAAAAAACAATAAACCATTTTTGTTTTAATGACATGGCATGTTGGCTTTTAGAAAAATATTTATTTGAGGAAACTTTGGCCTTTCAATATAGAGGAAAATCAAGAATCTGTTTGTCAATTATCAAATGTAGGTGCTGGACGTGCCACTATGTCTGACTTAAATTGTGCTGACTGGTTTAAAATTTTCTGAAAACTTGTGTTTTTAAACACCTACTCTATCATCAGAAAACAAGCAAACTTCAAAAATGACAGTTCAGAAACATGCATGGGGGCAGATGTACAACATAATTACCCATGATTAACCTGAGCTACTGCTAAACTTAACCTTCATTTCACAGAAATACAAGTTAAGTAAACAGCTTTTCTCTACACATGAGCTAGAATTAAAGTACTTCCTACCTTCTGCTCTGTTGCCTGCAGGTGTTTCCAAAAGGAGCTGGTACATAAATACCAGTGTTACCATGTCTGTGCCAATGAAAACAAGGATGAGGTACAATGTTGAACCAATGTCATCTACATTTCTTACCTATGTGTGGTTGATCTCTAAAATTTGCCTCGTATTATAAACAGACAAGACACGACCTGCAGTTGTTGATTGTTGGTGACAGTCTGATTTGGTTTTGTTCTATTGCAGAGTGTTTTGGGGTGTCAATTCATATTCTTAAACTTAATAAATGCCCTTGTAGACTAAATAAAGTGAAAAGATTATAATGGCAAAAAGAACAGACAAAAGAAGGGTTTCATAAAAGTCGGTGGGAGGTGAAAGGAAAGGTCATGAAGTGTGGGAGCAATCCATTGATGTTGCTTCCCTTCACTCCCAAAGCTCAGCACAACGTTCTTCCTCTTAGTTGGCTATTCTGTCATCTTTCAAACACATATCTGCAATACCTGAGTTTACTGTTGTTACCATAACTGAGATTTTATCTTGAATTGTAAAAGTGAATTAAGTTTGTGAGAAGGGTAGGAAGATTATTGCACACCCTCACTACATGGAGTACATAAATGCTGGAGAAGCGGAAGAGCAGAAAGACAATATTGCCGCAAGAACAAATAAGTATAAACTGGTCACAAATAAAGGAGAAATATAAAATAATATTCTTCAGAAAAGATCAGAAGTGTATTAAAATTTATTAGAGGAGTTACATGAAATGGATGCCTATGAGATCAGGGAACTGAAAATATTGGTTTGGGAAGTCTCTTTTAGTCCTTATGAAAGCCTGAGATAGGGAACTTCTGGTTTAGTGATAAAATATTTTCAGGAAGGATATTTAACACGTCTAATTGTCACATACTCATTTTGCATAAGATATACAACTACTGCATTAATATATTATTTGTTTCCACAGTTTTATAATTTGGTCATAAAACTTACGGCCAGATTTAGATGAGATTTAACTGCAATAGCCATTTTTTTTTTCAATCTGTAAAGCATAAGGGCATCTTTGCAAAGTAAAATGCAGTTATGTGCAGATACTTTTGAGCCCTCCTCTGAATGAGCTTGTTGTGAAAATGGAATGAGTGTTATCACAGCATTTGCTTGGGAAAGCTAAGACAGATGCAGCAGCATGCTACCATCTTTTCTTGGGATCAGTATTTCTGACATCACTGTCCTGTACTGTATAACGAGACCAGTTCCTGTATCCCCACGCTGGATTGAAATACCTGTACTGCATTAAGCAATGGCAGGACGTAAAGACAGCATCCAGAAACTACCAGAAAAAGGCATAACACAAAAGCTTAGTCTGGTAGAAAAATGGACTAGAAATATATTATATCAAACAGAAAAATTATGCAATCAGTTTGCAGAAACAGCTAAATGTAGAAATATAGCTTTGCTGTTAAAAAAACCCAAGCAGCGTCAGTGAAAACTTGTATTATCTGAACTGCTGGGTATCCCAATGAATAATTCCAGAACTTGTGGGTTAGGAAAGCTAAGGTGTTGAAAAACTCCATGAACATAAACACTATGCAATACCGTGTGTAGGTCATTTTTTTTCAGATCACCTCCCACTTCCAAATTTAGATAATCCAAAATTTAGGTACTTCTTTTTAGTGTTATCTCTTTCAGATACCTGACTTCTACTGTTTTTTGAGGCAGGCTGACTTGGCTTGGGTACTTAGAGAATTGAACTTCATCTTTCAAATCAAATGTTGTGTAGCTGTGGTGAAAATCATGCTAAGCATTAAAATAGTAAATGCCACCTGAAAACTTCAGAGCCTTAGTTCAGCTTTGCAAGGCTTTGCAGCTGCCAGGATAGTGAGGGCTCATGTCCATCTGATGTTCATGCATTCTCCTTTCTTCCAGGTTGTTGTCAGAGTCATTAAACAATATCTGCCCCAGCAGCAATAGGACTGCACCCAAGGTGACACCTAATCAGATTTTCAGTTATTGATCACTACTATTTGAACCTGATGGACCAACCACTTTTTCACTAACCTTGTAATCCACTATTCAGTCCATATTTCAACTGGGAGACAGTCCTGAAGGGCAAAGGGGTCCAGGAAGGCTGGACGATCTTCAAGAAGGAAGTCTTAAAGGCGCAGGAGCAGGCTGTCCCTGTACACCGTCAGAAGAACGGGTGGGGAAGACAACCGGCCTGGCTGAACGGGGAGCTCTTGCTGGGACTCAGGAAAAAAAGGAGAGTTTACCGCTTGTGGCAGAAGGGGCAGGCGACTCAAGAAGAGTACAGGGATCTCGTTAGGTCGTGCAGAGAGGAAATGAGAAAGGCAAAAGCCCAGCTAGAACGCAATCTGGCCGCTGTCGTTAAAGACAACAAAAAAAGTTTTTACAAATATATTAATGACAAGAAGAGAGCCAAGGAGAATCTCCATCCTTTATTGGATGCAGGGGGGAACATTGTCACTGAGGATGAGGAAAAGGCTGAGGTACTCAATGCCTTCTTTGCCTCAGTCTTTAACA
>NW_008795259.1:9800223-9802012 GCF_000699145.1 Aptenodytes forsteri | reverse complement strand
AGAGTGGTTGGAAGATGGAAGAGGCTGCCCAGGGAAGTGGTTGAGTCCCCATCCCATTTAAAAGACGAGTGGATGAGGTGCTTAGGGACATGGTTTAGTGGGCATGGTGGTGTTGGGTTGATGGTTGGCCTCGATGATCTTAGAGGTCTTTTCCAACCTTAATGATTCTATGATTCTATGATTCTAATTGCAACATTGAAAAAAGGAATAGTGATAACAGAATTCAGGTATCATGCTTTTATGGTTTTTTTTCTTTTTTTTTTTTTTTCCAGAAAGAATCACTAGGTATGGCAGACTCTGTGGCACATGCTGTTGTATTTTTTTGTTACAGAATCACAGATGCTATGCTTTTTTCTAAAAGGAGCTAAGGATTCCCTAACTCTTTACATTCATTGGAATTAACCACTGTCTTTAGATGCTGTTGAAAATCTAGTCTAGGATTGCTCATTTTTTTATAATTTATAAACAAGCTTAAGGGATATTGTAGTAGGATAAAGGTATGTATTCAGTTATATATAGCTATTTGCTTGTTATTTGATGGGATACCCTGGTATCATTTTGTTTGAACCTCTCTTGCTTGCAAGGAGTTGACATCCTAATAAAAATTAATATTCTCCACTTTTGTACTGGGTCTGCCTGGGATGAAGTTAACTTCCTTCATAGCAGCCTATATGGTGCTGTGCTTTACCTTTGTGTTTAAAACAGCATCGATAACACACCAGTGTTTTGGCTGTTACTGAACAGTTCTTGCACAGCATCAAGCCTTCTCCCCACTCTGCCCCCACAACAAATAGGCTGGGGCAACTGACCCAAATTGACCAAAAGGATATTCCATAAAACATGATATCCTGCTCAGCAATAAAAGCTCAGGGAAAGGGGGAGGAAGGAAAGACATTCATAGGTAATGTTGTTTGTCTTCCCAAGCAACTGCTTCCTAGAGAGTGGCTGGACAACTGTCTGATGATGGGAAGTAGTGAATGAATTCTTCTTTTTGCTTTGCTTATGCATGCAGCTTTTGCTTTCCCTATTAAACTGCCTTTATCTCAATTCAAAAGTCTTCTCTTCCTTCTGTTTTCTCCACTTCCTGTGGGAGAGGGCAGTGAGTGAGAGGCAGGGTGGGTGTTTAGCTGCTGGTTGGTGTCAACCCACCATAACTTTTGGATAAATAAATGAGTACCTTAAAGAAAAAAATCTTAACTCATTTCTAAATATGGTTTTCAAAATTTCAGAATGATGCTTTGAAAATCCTTAAAGAACAGTTGCTTATGAAAGAAAAGTATTTCTTGAATATGTTACTCTCCCTGTGTATTCATCTATATGTGTGCACTTCTCATTTGCAGGAGGTTAAGGCTGTGCATACAAGAGACAAGAATTAGCATAGCCAGGACCTCTTACAAATACCTCATAACAGAAATTTGTATTATTAGCTAAGGATTTCAAAACTTGTTGGGAATTTGGAACTGATGGCAATTCCCTGAAGAACCACAGCTACTATTTGGTAGTGTTGTGGTTTAACCTCAGCCGGCAACTAAGCACCACACAGCCGCTCGCTCACTCCCCCCCCATGGTGGGATGGGGGAGAGAATCAGAAGAGTAAAAGTGAGAAAACTCATGGGTTGAGATGAAGACAGTTTAATAGGTAAAGCAAAAGCTGCACACTCAAGCAAAGCAAAACAAGGAATTCATTCACTCCTTCCCATCGGCAGGCAGGTGTTCAGCCATCTCCAGGAAAGCAGGGCTCCATCACGCGTAACAGTTACTTGGGAAGACAAACGCCATCACTCCAAAC
>NW_008795259.1:9786169-9800126 GCF_000699145.1 Aptenodytes forsteri | reverse complement strand
GCCCCCTCCCAGCTTCTTGTGCACCTCCAGCCTTCTCAGTCGGTAGAGCATGGGAAGCTGACGAGTCCTTGACTAGTGTAAGCACTGCTTAGCAGCAACTAAAACATCGGTGTGTTATCAACTTTGTTCTCATCCTAAATCCAAAACACAGCACTGTACCAGCTACTAAGAAGGAAATTAACTCTATCCCTGCTGAAACCAGGACAGGTAGTCATTTGGTAGCCATTTCAAATATTTGCCATTGTTCTCACAGATACAATTCTTGATAATTGTAAGGCAGGATCCTTACAAGATTGTGAGAAACGTGTGAGAATTTAATCAGATACAGGGATTCTGCATTTCCAGATCCAGAAAACAAGTCTAGCCTACAACATTCTTAATATATACGAAACTTTTCAACAAAATATTTGAAGTGTTGTTAAAGTGTGAATTGTTTCACAGAGTCACCTATGATTTTGTAGACTTCAGGAAAATTTTCATGCAGGCTGGAATGTTTTAAAGAGCAAAAACTGTGATAGTCTGTTGCCAGATAAGCTGAATATAGGCCCCAAGGAATGAAGAAAACAAATACCTAAATCTTTAAAGTCAAAGAGATAGGTGAAATAGGAATTGCCAAAGTTATAATGAATTAAAATTTGCAAAACATGAACAAACAGTTGTCAAAAAGTCATTAACTACAAAAGTAATATTGAAAAAAACAATGAAACAGACAAGGTAAGAGAAGGAGGGGTTATTCTAGTATAAATGGAAATAAGAAGAATCTAGTTTTGTGTCCAAAGCAACATAAATATTTTATGTGAGTCTTTGTTAAGGACTCTGAAACTTTCTGTGTGAGCAAAAGCAAAGTAGAGAATGGAAATGAAAGCACGAACATGGAAATTTCCGTGTTTGAAGTGGATGAAACGTTCAGGGAGCTTCATCTTCAGATGCAGTTTCAGCCCCTGTACAACTATGCCCCACAGCTTGTGCACTGCTGCCTAACCAGGGTTAAGTGCAATAAGTCTGTCTTTATCACGTAACCTAACAAGGGAAGCATGTGAAGGATAGGGATGTGGTGGGGAAGCGCTCAAGGACTTTCATTCACCCTGAGGATGTGCCTGCTTTTACCCTAATGCACTCAAATTGGGATGATTATATCATCTCTGTGCCAGAAGGAACTGGCACATGAAATTGCAGGTCTCTTGAGAATATTCATACATCTATCAAGTCAAACATCAGGCCATAGGAATGATTAATAACAAATATAGTACCTGCATTTAAAAAAGACTAAGCAGAACAGATCTGTTCAACAATAGACATTTGTTTCACCTCAATTAAGAGCTTTTAGAGGAAAGCATAATATAGAGCTGGTGGAAGTGAATAGAAAATGGGATAAAATTCATCACTAAATGCAAAGTTTATGTTAGAAGAACTTAACAGGATAATCTACTTTTTAAGAAAACAAAACCAGGATAGTTCTTGATATGGTGCTACACAATAAGTTATTATTTTAACAGAGGAAAAGGATGATTAACAATGAATTGTAAGCTAAGTAATGAGATGGCAATGAGTATTACTGAAAGCAGAAAAATCCTGGAGAGAGGTTACAAAAGTAAGCTATTACAAGAGTAATAGAGGAAGCAGTGTAAAAAAAAATCAAGATCATGTGTCTGGGGACTAAACCAAAAAATTTTGGCTATATGCTTGGAAAAGAGCCTAGGTGGATGAATTGATCAATGGAAAATTACCAAATAGCAATTTGATTCAGCTGCGAAAAAAGCAATGCATCAGTATGAGTATTTCCAATTGAAACAGGTAGTATCAGTGACTGTACAAAAGCCTAATGAAATCCCGTCTGGAGTGTTTAATATAATTCTGGCTACTCATTTCTAGAAAGATGTTTTGAAACTGAAGCAGAAACAGAGCTATTCAGTATATAACAATATAGAAAGGAACATATAGAGCCCAAATGGAAAAAAGCCAAAGGATAATACAGGAACAAGAAGAAAAATTTAAAAAAAAGATAAAATCTATGAATAAATTTAGGATAGGCATCACTAAACTAATCAGTTCTATAATAATCACCAATGAGAGAAGTATAGCCAAAAAAAAAAAAAATATTTCTAAGACATGTTTTGTTAAATTAATGATAGGCGTCATGATCTGTGATCTTCTATAGCATGTGAAGAATATTCGACCAGAAAATCTGTAAATTTGTAGCCGCTTCTTAGGAGGTCTGGGTGATATATCAGACAGAAGTTAGGTAGTCTGGCTGCTCTTCAGTCTCAAGGTCTGTGTGTTTCTGTTATGAATTGACTAGATACTGTCATTCAGATCTGTACTGTTCAGTGCTCTGGATTTGGTAAAGCTATTACACATACACTAAGATCTAAAACTTAGTGTGAAACACTATTAAGCCAAAATTCAGGCAGAAAGTATATTGGTCATTTGACATTCAATTATTCTGTTTGGAAATATGCCAAGCAAAATGGGAAGAAAATATGATTGGCCTATTCCAACTTTATTAATATTGAAAATATTAAAAATGAAAAGATCAGAAAGATTCCATGGTTAAAGCTTGCAGTTATTATCCATACTGTGGTGGTGTTGTTATCCATACCTGTGAGTAAATGCTATTAACAATTATATGAAACCAAAATCAGGATAACTTTATAACATTAAATAATCAGAAATAGAAAACATTTTCCCCACAAACATTACTAATGTTAAATGTCTCAACATTTTTGAAGTAGGTAACTAGTTAGACAGCAATTTACACTTGTCTTTAAGACAGAAAGAAACCTGAGAAATGAATATAAAGTATTATGCCAGTAACATAATGTACAACATACTGTGAATTTTTTTTAAATACAATGCTTCTCAACTGAAAATATTGCTGTCTTTCATCTTCCATGTTATTATTTATCCCTAATACACATAATTATTTTTACTATTTTCATACAAACACAATTTTAAATGAAATATTGAAACTTAAAATCTATTAATAAAAAGAAGGAAGTTTTAATAAGCATTCCAGGTTAGCTAATAGAGGTTCGTAGCATCACAGTTCCCTTAACTAAATGTCTTTTCACTATTAAAAAACCCACAAACTAATTTGCTATAAGTATGAGAGGTAAAGTTACGTTTAATAATAAAGCAGGAAGTTACTTTTCAGACATTGTGACGTAGGTTGTTCTCTGGTGAAGCTTAGGACAATGGGATCTCACAAAGCTCAGATATATTAGCAGTATTTCTGAACTGATGCAATTTAAGGACAAGAAAATTGCCATGGTCTGCAGAGTTGAACTATTTCAATTCTTTTGGTATCAGAGCTAAAACGAAATGCTGCTGTTTTCCAGATACCGCTCTCTATTCCCCTTTGAACATGAAAACTCCTTCCTTCTTCACATCTGCCTTTGCATTGTTTAGAAGTGCAATGTCTATACTTCTGCACCTGCAGGAATGGGAGCAAGCACTAGGTGTAAGTAAAATGTGATGAAAATTTTCCACTAAAAATTATTTTTACAGGAAATCGTATTTGTAACAAAACAAGCATTTTCATTCAGCCTCTCCACAGAGATGAAAACGACACTATTTGCCAGTGTTTGCTAGTCTTTCAATTTTCCTATGTAGGATAGCACTGGCCTTTCAAAATTTGCCCTCGGAGTCTTGCAACTTTTAAGTTTATAATGTCTTGAATTTTTTGTTTAAAATTGTTACTTCATTCTCTACAGCTTCATACTAAATCTCATGGTGAGTAGCTGGAGGGATGTAAAAACAGATTTTTGCCTTGTGGCTTGCAGTATGCCCAGTCTTTAATGCATATCTTTATGTTATCAACAAGTAAACTTTTCCAATTAGCAATACTCAGGTTTACTGATTTGGTTTTTTTCAAACCTCCTTGTCACTGTGTAAAGTAAAGAACCCTAATTTTATCTCTGTCCCACTTTGCTCAGCATTGTTACAATTCCAGAGATTCAAGAAAAGGCTTCATTATTTTTTCAGGTGCTTTTATATTAAATCGCAGAAAATAAAACAATGCTGACCAAATAGAAAAGAATAGATTTATAATTAAACTAAGCATTTTTGCAAAGAAATGCTATAACATTCAACTTGAAATAGAATGAAAGATGCATAAAAGTTATGCAGCCCCAGTGACATCCAGAGGATCATCCAAGATGCTTTAATTTATATTTTTTTCTTGTCCTTGCAAAAATATTCCCTTTACTTAGACAAGGACACTTAGAAAGTTCCATCCAAAGACTACATGAAAAGGCGTTTTAAAGTCTAATTTATTGATGACCAAGCAGCCTGTTTTCAAAGACAGATATGGGGCTATCAGAAGTCACATATATATGATGCAAAAGGATATGTCTGTAAAGCTCAGTCAGAATGTCTTGATTGCTGGACTTCCTGGTACAGTTTTGTGTAACTGAAAGGTGTTTAACAGGAATTTCACTGGCAATTTGACAATAGTATACCTCAGTGGAGACCTCTTCTTAATTTTTGGTTCCCTACTGAAGAAAGAAGGTTTATAAGGAGTTGGAGATAAAAGCGTCAGTGGCAAGTGAAAGACCTGTTAACTCCTCCCAGGCTTCCTCTATTCTCAGCCACCAGCTGGCTGTACCACAGTCCTCCAAACATCTATATCCAATTTTCTGTGCAATCTCCTGTTCTTCAGAAGCGGCGTACCCTATTTCTGAGAAGTCACTTTACACTCAATTTGCCATATAAGCAAATATCAGTATAACAATAGTAAGTAGACATTCAGCTAACTACCACTCCTTAGAGGGTAAACTGAAATGTATGCACAAAATAAATCATGAGTAAAATGAACTGAAGCTCAGCAAACATGATAAACCTTCAGAGCAGTTGTCTAAAGGACATGCATAAATGCACCTGTGCGAGAATGACTCTTTCCGGAGACTGCCTCTATACCTGTTCTGATCCTTGGCACCATCTTTTCTGTCAGTGTTACTGTATTTAAGACTTCCAGAACAGAAGAATCTGCTAGAAAAGTAATCTGAGCATATAGCTGGTATTATAGGAGAGGTCTGTGATATCAGATACAGATACTGCTCAGCACAGATATTAGTGTACAATGCCTACAACTGTTCAAGAATGTCCTTCTAATGAAGAAAATCCAGAGAAGAGCAGTGAGAATCTTTGGAAGTCTAGAAAGCATAACTTTCAAGAAAAACTTAAAAGATTTGGTGTTCAGACTAAAAATAAGGCTAAAAAAGACAGGATACTTCTTTTCAGATGAGCGACAGATGAAATCTTTCCCCATGTTGGCTGTGTACTGGACAAGAATAGGTTTAAAATGCTGAAAGAAGAGAGTTGTGAAGAAAACGATTAAAGCAGTAAGAATAATGAAGCACTGAAATAATTTGCCTAGGAGGGCTAAAGAATTGCCATCATCTAGAGGACTTTAACAACGATGTAGAGAGGAGTCAGATAGGAATGTTGAATGAATTGTTTCTACTCTTGTTTTCAGGATGGAGTAGATGATCACTGCAGATCACTTGCTATCCTCCTTTCTGAGATTTCAATAGCCATTCTAATCTCGAAGACTCCGGGGTTTTTTTCAGGAGTGCCTTTCTTTTGTTACTCAATAACACTGCTATCTAGCGATTAAAAGAAGACTTTGGGAAATGGCTGATATAGTACAAGGAACAGGTTGCAATCTGCAAATTAATCTCACCTTCAAAGTACTGCTGAGGATGAGACTACCCTCTTAATTGAAGGTAAGAAGACAGTTCCACTTTGAATCTGCTTTTTAATGAGAGAGACAGAAAGAGGAGAAAGCCTTCTTTCATTTAGAATCTGTTTTGTAAAAGGCAAATATACAACAGCATGCAAAGCTATATTCAAGCAATGGAAAATGTCAGAAATGTGAGTTCTTAATATATTAAATAGCCGTCATCTACATACATCATGAAATATTTAAAATCTCTACATCTGAGCACCTACCTATACAGGCTAGTGCAGCCTGAAAGAATTACTTTGAGAATATAGACTATAAAGGTTGGGAAGTTATTATTTAAAACCAAAACAAAACAGATGCCTTAAAAAATTTTATACTCTACGTACTATCCTTGTAATTCTTCTGCCAGTAGTAGTCAATGTCCAAGAGATTAATCATGGTAGGGTACAGTCTTTACTGCATTCATTTACATTAATGTATTAGTTATGAGTATGGAGTGCTGCTTAATGTAGTGGTATTATGTTTCCTATTAATAATCCTGATAGCACAATCAGGAGTAGAGTCTATCTGTGCTAAGCATTCCACACAAAACACAACTCAAGAGAGATAAAATACGAGGGGAGGGATTACACCATGGTGTTAGAGTTGTACCTTAATTGCAGATGACTCTTGCAGCTGCAATGCTATAAAAACAGACAGAAATCCATACCTCTGGCAATATGAGAAAAAATACTGACATTCCCCATTTGGCATTAAAACATTGCAAAATTCCGCTTTTATCTTCAACAACCAGTTGAATTGAGTTCAGAAGTCACTAGGGTGCAATGAGGAACCTAGTTTTGCTTTTCAGGAGTTTTGATGGAGAAGTGAGTGTATTTCCTGTGAAAACCTAACCATAGGGACAATAAATAGAACTATTCTTTCATTATGTTTCAGGGTTTGTCATTGTCTAGTCAACTGCATGTTTTTAAAGAGGTAGCTGTTGCAGGCAGCTTTCTAAATAAAGGCGGGAAAATGGAATAAAAGATATATTTGCTGCTTAAGAAGTCTTTGTTAATAAGATAACCTGATATTTTCAGGTTCTCCTGAAAAAAAGGGGAGCTGTGTATTTTTCTCTTAACAGGTTTTTTTTTGGGAAGGGGAAGAAAGCACTTTTAACAAACATAAGTTCTGACAGTTAATATTTATTTTCTGCTTTTAATGACCAAGCACACAGAAGGAACTGTGTGACAACTTGCAGTCATATACTGCTCAACAATCAAATTGTGTCAGCTTAAAAAAACCACAACAAAACACTGGAATCCTTTTATCTAGTTTAGAAAAATGTTTAGATAACTTAAACATCAACAATAGAATGCGTGAATAGTTATTTAAAGAGCTGACAAAAGGACAGATTATTAGGACAGACAGAAGCTAAACACACAGTAACAGAAACACTGACTAGCCCAATTTTAAGAACATCCTGAAGGACTGAGCGCAAAAATGTCTGAAGTCAGATAACTAAGATAGTTCTAATTCATGAGGGAGGTTATTGTAAAATTTAGGGAAATGTAGTGATCACAATTATTTTTATTTAAAGTGTCTTGTGAAAATAAAACAACACAGACTTTTTTAAATTAAAAAAAAAAAATAATGCATAAAAAGGCTATAACTGAAAAGAAGTCAGAGGAAGTGCTGTGTGTGATGTTAATGATGCATTTTCTCTTGTAATCACTTAATCATTCCAGCTGTTACAGATTTTCCACTTGTGAGTACTAAGTAGCCCCTAATGTCAATGTCAGAAAATGCTGTACATGACAGATGTTTGCTCATGATTTTTTTAAAGAATTTTCATAATTACTTGTGTATGCTTAAATACTTTCTAGCAAACTGACAGATGAAAAAATTACTACTTTTTTGAAAAAAAAAACAAAACAAAACACAAACTTCTGAGTAGTTGCAAAATATTTTTAAATATTCTCTTTATTCCTAAAAAAAATTTTTACGGAACACATTAACATCAACCTACCTTGTCCAATACAGTTATGTGATGGCAGGTCTTTACAGTTTTGTAGCCTGAAAATTTGGTAATTACCTGAGAAAAAGGGTGATACAGCCAACGCAGTTAATGAATTATTCTTGATAGCATTTATATTAAAGAAGTGCAAGCTGTACAGTTAAGCTTTGAGCAGAAAGGATATAAGAGCACAATTCCAGTTTCTACAAAGATGTTTGGAAAACTTTGTTGCACTGGGCAAATAAAATCCAACTTCCAGCATGACAGAAATTCTCATCTTTCATTGCTTTTGTCAATTTGTATGTTTACTATTCCTATCCACCAAAATACATATATTCTCCACAATATACTAATGAAAAAGTACCACTCAACCTCTTCACAAAATAGCTCTCCGTAATCTTACTAGATGCAAGTCTTAAAATCCATGTTTTATGACACCTTTTTCATTGTTACACCACAGAAGTTTTGTGCTTGCTGTGATTCTATTTCTTCCTGTAGTAATAGTGACAGAGAGGGTCATTCACAAATGTAGTTACTGAAAACAGCAGCTACTAGAGAGATATATAGATTACAGCCCTCAAAAAATATGTATTCCTTTTTACAATGTAAAACGCATCACTTATAAGTTTATGTGTTTTATGTCTTTTCTACTTTTTTCCACTATGTTATATAGTTCCCACAAACTGGGCAGTAAAACCTTGTATCATTCAATCTCTTGAGTTATTAAAAATATAATAGGAGTGTTCTGCAGGTTTTTTGTGTATCTGTAGTTTGTGAGGTTTGTGAGTTTACATGCACGGAAGTATTCAAATTCGTCATTATGATTCCCTTATCCCTAGTTCATGAATTTTACTTTATATTCATGTACATGGTTGCAATTTCAATGATATAAAGCCAAATTCTTACTGATGTCATAATAGGAAATCTGTGTGTATGAACATAAAGCAAACATGGCTCATTAATACTTATGCAGCTGGAGTAATCCATTATTCAGGATTGCCTTTTTCCATTGTAAAACAGATGACTGGGCACTGGAAGAGAAGATAAATGTTTCCTCAGAGTGTGAGGCTTAACTGGATAGAATAGACTGTGGTAAGTATCTAGAAAATTTGCAGAGCAATAGAAAGCAAGGGTAAATTGTTCAGATTTTCATCATAATGTTGCATCTTTGTCCCTAGCAGTCTGGCCCTGCTGTATTACATTAAGCATACAATTAAGATTACATTTTTGAATGCAATAGTGATTAAAGCATATTGACAGGCAAGTTGCTGCTACTCAGCTTATTTCTTACCTTTTTTGTTAGGAATACTTCCTGAATTGTTTCATTTGAAGATTAGGACAGGATTTGCCGTCTGTATTTTCAGAATAATTCATAAAGTCAAAATAATAAGTGCATGTTTGTAAAACATGCAGAGAAATGATCAGCTTTTTATTACTCTTTATGAATGAAAATTCACCTCACTACAGCAATCTTTTTTGCCAGGTCTCTCCCAAATTCAAAGCTAGGTTGTTGGGAGAGGGATGGAGCAGGATGACTGTTCCAGAGATAAGCGCAGATGGAATATTCTTAGATGAACACTTACTACTTTGATAGCAACAAATGATGAAGTAATCATCTACATTTTACAAACAGGAAGGTTAAGTTACTTGCCAGGACCATTCTTTTTCTTGATACCAGTGGCTTAAGTAAACCTCTGCAGCTGTTGTGTCACAGATTCCCTTTGCTTCCAAGCATTCAGCCCCACCCATTCCTTACCCCAGTGAAGTGTCCCATCCCCAGGGTTTCTCATCTTAAACTGAGAAATTACAGCAACTGTAATGCTGTTGCTCCTTTAGAGTGGCTTTCTTTCCCTTAATTTATCATTTCTGGTCTGTTTTCTTGGCTGTGCAATCCCATTTTCCTCAATCGCTAGCTCAAAGTTCCCTCAGTAAGAGACAGGCTAAGCTAATTTGTATTACATTATGTTTTGTATGACTAATGGGCAGTTGCCGTGGTTCACTTTAGGTACAAATCTTTATCTTAAATGTCTTTTTTAGCTATTGAACTTCTGATGTTGAAAAAGCTTATGGAAAAATTACGGTGCAGAAGTCATATAAACATTGCTTTTTTCCCCCCGAATATGAAATCATTATGGGGGGGGGGGGGGGAGTTTGTGTTCCTTTAGTTTTCTGATTAAATATCTACAGCTAAGGCCTAAACTTATATTGTTAACAAAACTAAAAATTAAGGCAGGTGATCAACAAACAGTTAAAATTAAGTGTGTGTCTCCATTATGCAGTAAGGATTATAAATAAACACAAGGTGGGATCTTTGGATTTGTCTGAATTGTATAAAGGAGGATAATAAGGATGGATCAGACATCTAATTTAGTGATCTGCTGGTCAATAGAATACTTGTTTGTTTAATTAGGTATTGTATTGCCCAGATATCACTTATCATCTGTTCATTTAACTTGACAGGCAACCGGTAGCCAGGTCTTTCTTGAAGGTGAAATGGTTACTCCTAGCTTCCTAAGAGTAACACAAGACACAATTTTTTTAATGCTATGTCTATATGTACATGTGCTTCATCCTGAAATAAAATGTAATTTCTCTTACCAATTCTATTTTCATTTATTATGTGTGTATAATGGCAGAAAAGGAATGTTTATGTTTAGTAGTGCAGAAAAAAACATCTTCAGCTGTACAGCCAAATCTTCACAACAATCTTTTGCTCCTACTGCTGCTCCTTGTTTTTATTTCTATTTCAGTTTTACTACCACTACATCATATTCATTTTATTATTAATAAATTTAGTGGTTCTCTAGCTGCTTCTGTAAAATACCTCCAGGTGTATGAATTAATCAACATGCCAGTAAGACAGACAAATAGTCCTTCTATTTTATAGATGAGAATTCTGAATAACAGAGGGACAGCTTTCATTAAAAAAATGCTCATGAAGCTGGGAAAAAAAGTTAAATTAATCCCTACATTGCTGATGTTCCAGTCCAACAATGTAGCTGACAGGTATGGTGTAATCTTCCATTTTTACTTTACCTTACTTTACCTAAACCTCTTAACTCATCCCTTCATTCACTGAATCACAGAATGGTTGAGACTGGAAGGGACCTCTCAAGGTCATCTTGTTCAACCCCCCCTGCTCAAGTAAGGCCACCTAAAGCCAGTTGCCCAGGACCATGCCCAGACAGCTTTTGAATATCTCCACAACCTCTGTGGGCAACCTGTGCCAGTGCTCAGTCACCCCCACAGTAAAAAAATTTCCCTTATGTTCAGACAGAACCTCCTATGTTTCAGTTTGTGCCCATTGCTTCTGGTCCTGACAGTGGGCAGAACTTTCTTCTTGTGTTTACAAACCATAGAGTAAATATCACAAATATAGGTTAATTTCAGCAATGAAAGTGCATATAACTCCTAATGAGGTCATATTTTCTTATGGCTGGTCTAAATTTCATCCAGTATCTCCAGGAGAATCCTTTTCCTCCCTTATAATCTATGCTAGAAAAGCTACTCACTCTATTAAGAGATTCAGATATCAAAGGAAAGGTATGCTTAAAATTACTTTGTTTTACAAATCTTCCTTAAATGAATTCCATTGACCATAACTAAGAAGATTATTTTTGTTGTCTATAGTTCACTTACAAATATAAATAAGTAAATTTAATACACATACATGTTACAGTACTTAAAATAAATGTCAATGCATTTGAAAAATACTCAGGAAAAAATCCATCTTCATTGATGTTACAGCAGATGGGTTTCTGCAAAAGATAAGACGAGCTCAGTTGGAAGTAGACCAGAGGCTATTTTTGACATCCTTGTTAGAGGGACAGATGATGCCACAGTAACTTTTTAACTAAAATTCACTTAGCCTTGAGTGATGCTTAGTAAAAATCAATTTAGAGTTCAAATGAGTTCAATGAATGTATTTTATGTATGTGTTCAAGGTTAGAATTCTAGCTCTTCCTTATACATTGTGAATTTTCTGTTAACATGTATATAATTCAGTAGTAAAGGATTTAATACTTGTGGAGGTGGATGTTGACCTTTGTACAAATATTTACCAGAAAAAATGAAATGCACTGATTTGATATTAACATTGTTAATCTTCATGAAAAAATATTCAGAAATAAATCTAAATTTATCTGTAATCTCCATTTCTCTCCCAATCTTCCTAGCTTTGCTATGGTCATGTTTCATTTTTAATAGAATTGTTTCTTAATAGAAATATTTATTTGTAACAGAAAACAGAGAGCAGCAAGCAAGTATGGAAGCTTCTTGAACCTGTTACGTCTGTCTCATCAGCTTTATTGAGGGTATTTTACCTGAATTACATAGGTTTACAGGTTATCTGGATTCTGAATATGCAAAGGGCTTTGATAACGGATTTTTTTCTGAGCTATGGAAGAGTATATTTTCTCGTCGATAACTTAATAGATTTATTACTTTAAAGTTTCACGTATTTGGGATTATAATATTATTCAATGTTATTAATTGATTAAAGATTCCTTCTATGGCAGTATGAGTTCTTATTCACCTCTAACTTCAGAACAGTACGTGCAAGAAAAAGATGAGCAGAGGCTACTAGGTTTCATTCATAACAATGAAGACATGACATAAAAGCTGTAAACTGAAATGTTGATAGTCTAGAGATGTTGGTATAATGCTAGAAGTACTGAGGAAAGGGGGAAAGTAATCTTTTCCTTCAAGTTATTTCAAGTCAGTGTAGCTTTGCATATGAGCCTACAGACAATTGTTTGAGTTTTTGAGTGAGTGTATTCTTCCCATTCTTTTTCTATTCATTTTGTAGATGAGTAAGTTTACGAGCAGATCTATTCCCCTAGACAGTATATCTCAAGCTGTCATTCCATAGAAAAAAGGTGTAATGAGTATTCACAGAAGAAATCTGCAAAATTAGTAGTTATCATCTTAAGACAAAGAAATGGACTATCTGACCAGGGTCATCAGAACAAAATGCTAACTATAGTGACTATCCGTCTGACCTCTTTTCTCCACTAGTTATTCTATACAGAGATTATGCTATAGATGTAATGCGATAAGCTCCACTTTTAATTAACTCCTTGCATGTTAAACGCAATTTTAGTGCTTTAGCCTCTTATTTTATGTTTGTATGAGTCTCTTAGAGGTTGTAGAATCAGAACAGTGAGACACTGATCTGAAGCCTCAGAAATCACTATTAAATTTAGTGAACCTTGAAGTTTTTCTCAGTTTACACGTGATCACCTGCTTGCAAGCTGGGTGCTTGCAAATATCTCTGAGTAGAGCTGAACAGTTGTTTCTTTTTACTATATAAACGTAATGATGTACATATATTGATGACCTATCCTAGGAACCTGCCTTTCTCTTTTTTTTTTTCATTTTTTTCATATGAAAAAAGTAGAAAGACCAGATGAGAATAATGATCATAATTATGCGGCTGATATATCTATTACTAAGTATCTGATTATTTTTTCTCTCATCTGATTTCTACCCATAGTGGGTCAATGTTATGAAGATTTTTGATAACCTGATGACAGATGTTTGGGGAGGGAAGGTGACTAAATAAATAAAAACTAAATAAATAAATAAATAAAACTAAATAAAGAGAGTTTCAAACTAGAATCAATGGGGGAAAGGAATACCAACAGGATTGCAGTAGGTAAGCCAAGGGCTGGCATGGCATCGCCAGAGGATGGCAATGCTAGCGGCAACATTTACACTGTTCCTGGGAGCATGGAGGGCTCAGGAGTGTATCTGAAATGCTTGTACACCAACGCACGCAGTATGCGAAACAAACAGGATGAACTGGAAGCTCCCAGAGCTACGATATCATTGGTATTAGCGAGAGTTGGTGGAATGAGTCCCATGATTGGAGGGCTGGGATGGAGGGCTACAGGCTGTTCAGGAGGGATAGGCAGGGCAGGCGAGGTGGAGACATCACACTATACGTAAGGGAGAGGTTTGATTGCACAGCCCTTACAGTTAGTGATGATGTGGCTGAGATCCTCTGGGTAGGGATTAAGGGGATGGAGAACAAAGGAGATGTTGTAGTGGGTGTCTACTACCAATCGCCCAGCCAGGTTGTATGGCTTTAAACTAAAGGGGAGTAGATTTAGACTAGATAGAAGGAAGAAATGTTTTACGCTGAGGGTGGTGAAACACTGGCACAGGTTGCCCAGAGAGGTGGTGGATGCCCCATCCCTGGAAACATTCAAGGTCAGGTTGGACGGGGCTCTGAGCAACCTGATCTAGTTGAAGATGTCCCTGCCCACGGCAGG
>NW_008795259.1:9780605-9783391 GCF_000699145.1 Aptenodytes forsteri | reverse complement strand
GTGGTCGATGCCCCAAGCCTGTCAGTGTTTAAGAGGCATTTGGACAATGCTCTCAACAACATGCTTTAACATTTGGTCAGCCCTGAAGTGGTCAGGCAGTTGGACTAGATGATTGTTGTAGGTCCCTTCCAACTGAAATAGTCTATTCTATTCTATTCTATTCTATTCTATTCTATTCTATTCTATTCTATTCTATTCTATTCTATTCTATTCTATTCTATTCTATTCTATTCTATTCTATTCTATTCTATTCTATTCTATTCTATTCTATTCTAATATTGTTAATACAGACACTGAAGGTAATCTGATACCTTCAAAGGTTAAGACAACTGAAAAAAAAAGTAGTCTTTATTTCCATTCTTTAGCTCTAGAAACAAAGCCTGCATTAGTTGAACATTTTGAAGTAGTAAGCTATCAGATTTTCATCTAGTTAAAGTAAGATGCATTTTCAGTTGTTTAAAAGAATGTCTCACAGTTTATCATGTCTCAGGAACAGTCCCTTTGGAGCCATGACACAGTAATAGAAATATCATCCACTGTAATATTTTTTATCTAGCTTTGTGATGGAGTACAAATATAGATGCTTGTGTTTTCAGTCACCTGAATTTTCAGTATTTTCCTGAGAAAGTTCAAGTACTAGTAGCGCATAGGCATGTTGTGTTCCACTTCTATTAAAAAGATAAATCCTCAACATCTTGCAATTGATCGTGTGCTGTTCTTGTCTTGTCTCCAACCATTCAGTAAGAGAAAGCCAGTGAGAAAATAGTGTGTGATCAACATTTTCATGAATCTGATTATCTCTTGATTCTTATTTTTATACTCTGGGAAGTTCTCAGCACAAAAGTTACTTATGTGACTTATGTGATTATGTGTATTGGTAGATGTAACTCACATACATGTTAGCATCCACTCAGCTGCTAGATACCAGATAGGTAACTATAATGCTTTTTAAGGCCTCCTTTATGTCTAGTCTCAAAGTTCACAAATGCACTAAACATGCACGTATTAAATATTCAGGCTGAAATGAGCAGAATCTGGCCTCTAGAAGAAATGGGGCACTGCTCTTTGAAGTGTGGTATGCCATTAGGCATGTACAAGTGGATGACTGATAATGATCGGTAGGGAGCCACCAAATGGAACTCAGAATGGGGACAGAATGCAGGATTTTCCATCCCTTGAAGCTATTTTTGCACCCATCTGACCACAACAACAGCAAACTGTAGATGTAATCATAGAATCTAAAGCACAAAGTGTCAACCACTAGATCTGATTCTTCTATAAGCAAATATTTTTCCCCAAAGTAGGTCAAATCCTATTTTATTTAAGGTTGAATTATTTCCACTACTACACTCTACAGAAGAAATAATAACCTGTTCATGACGGTTATTTTAATAACCAAGATGTTAATTATTAATTAATATTTTAATAATGTGTTGTAAAGTTATTATTATTATTAAAGTGTTATTAAGTCAACCCAGATAAATTTATTTCCTTCAAGTTTAGTTGTTTGAAAAGATTTGGGATTAAAACAAAGATGAAGAATCTTGGCAATAGAATACTTTTAATTACTCCTGTGGACTTGTTTTCTTCGTGTTTCTATACAGGTTCCTTTGATACGTGGGATCAGTTGATCTCTTAACATCTTGAATCTTTGCAGACTCTTCTCTAACTTTTGATATTACCTTTCATATTTGATAGTTGATTTACATTTGATTGATATTTAATTTAATATTACCTAAGTAAAACAATGAGTATTTTTTTTTTTCAACTCAGTCTGGCGAAGAAATACAATTCTTTTACCTTGGTTACAAACATCATTGAGAGTACAGTGATGTTAACCCAGAACAGCAATCAGAATTTTGAGCTCACTGCAAAATGTACGTACATATATTTTAGGGGAAACTAATTAGGCTAGGCTTGTTTTTTCTCCCCCCCCCCCCCCTTAGTTACCTTCTATTTAAGCATCAAGTTACTATACTAAGTTCTTGTAGGAGGCTAAGGTAGGAGGGACACTAACATACTGTCTGTGATATCTGAGTTCAGAATAAACACTTTGCTTACCTGTCTCAAAGGTGGAACTTTTGGAAGCTGCCGTCAAAATAATTCTAGTGAGAAGGCAGGCACTTGTGGTACTAACTCCCTAGGCATTAGGAAACATCTATTTCAAAAAGGTAACTTCACATTAGCTGTGTTAAAAATAAAAATATTTTGAAAAAATCATACTTTGTTTTAACTGCCAGGTATAATCTATCCCTTAAGGTCACAGCCCGGTCCACTGCCAAAGAACAAGTTTCCTGACTACAGCAATAGTAAGTTGCCATTACTGGAACCTCAGGACTGTGGTAAACCCTTCTAATTCCTGAATGAGGAATATTGTGCTTGATGATATATTAATACATTATTGTAATTATACAACTAGTAAATTGCTAGAATTGCTGATCCTTGTCACCTCAAATAGCCTATCTACTTGGTAACAGTAATGAGTGTCAGAGGTTGGAGGCTGTCCTGGTTTCGGCAGGGATAGAGTTAATTTCCTTCCTAGTAGCTGGTACAGTGCTGTGTTTTGGATTTAGGGTGAGAACAAAGTTGATAACACACCCATGTTTTAGTTGTTGCTAAGCAGTGCTTACACTAGTCAAGGACTTTTCAGCTCCCCATGCTCTACCGACTGAGAAGGCTGGAGGTGCACAAGAAGCTGGGAGGGGGCACAGCCAGGACAGCTGACCCAAACTGGCCAAAGGGACATTCCATACCATGTGACGTCATGCTCAGTACATAAACTGGGG
>NW_008795259.1:9770232-9780447 GCF_000699145.1 Aptenodytes forsteri | reverse complement strand
CCGATCTGCTGTGTGGTGCTCAGTTGCCGACTGAGGTTAAACCATGACAGTGGCCCAGAATTTTGCACCTCACTTGGAATCAATCATGATAGCATGTGTGCATCCAGAACTGCATTGCATCGTATATTAGTGCCTTCCAGGGAGAATCTGGATCTGGATGTCTGGGCCATTCCATAGTAGGACACAAGAAAAACAGATCAATCTTCATGGATTTGGACTACGAATTATACTTTCTGTGGGGATTTATACATTGAAAGCAGCCAAAAATACAGTGGTGGCAAATCACATCACCTCCACTTAGTTAAAGGATACCACTGAAGCAGAAGAGCTCATAGAAATACAGATAAAACAGCCAGTCTATAAGCAGTAGAATGATAAGAACTTCATTTAGTAGAAGGTTTTTCAAGGTAATTCCTTGTTTTGTTTGTCCAATTGTATGACTTTTAATCATTTACTTTCATTGCAATCTTTTCTGAAATCATATTTTACTCACTTCATTCACTGAATGTATTCAGGCTCTCACAGATATTCCAGAATGGTTTTATTGTAATTTTAATATGAGTAGGGCAACGGTCACCATCTAGAACAAACCTATTATCAGAAAAACATACTTATGAAGTGTGACTGTTTCGTTAGTTACTGACAACCACTTCCTACATTTTTCCTGATTATCATAGCTGTAATGGCTGCCACCTTTTAATTTATGAATTGTGAAATATTACTAAGGAAAATATTATATGGCTTTCAAAAGCAACAACTGTTTTGGTTTTTGAGGCATTTCATTTGCAAAATGCAAAGGAAAAGTTTCCCCATAACATTTACAGCATCTTGCATCATCACTAATGCAAAACTTATAAAACATCATGATACCAATATTGTATTTTCCTCATTGTTTGTTTTTTTTTTTTTCAAAATTGATCTCATTAATTTTATTTTCAGGTATAAGTTAATGTTGTTATCTTGCAGCTCACATAGCCAAAACCTGTAAAATTTTCTCACTATTTGCAATATTTGTTCTGTTTCCATCACTGTTGATAGCAATATTTTGCTCTAAATTTTCTTTCTATAAAGTTTTATTCTTCTAAGTTTAAAGCAGACACTAAAATGTACTTGAAACAATGAATCTAATTTTCTGCATGAAGCACAATAACCAGTTTTTCTCTAAGCAAGTTGTTAACTTCAAAAAATAATAAAAGATTATTCAAGTGCATTGTAAGTCACGGTTAATTTCTAGAAATTATTTGTTTTTCTTTGAGTGCTCAAAAGTCACAAGATTGCAAAGACAACCTGTTGTACTGCAAGCTCTGAGCATGAAAACATATGTTAGAACATCTAAGTAGGAGTCTTAATTTTATTAAGTGAGCAACCATCTGTCTACCATCCTTTGTGTGAGTGTACACTCCAAAGTATTGCAGGGCAATGGGAGTGGAGCTATTGACTGAACCCTTGGTACCGGGAACCTAGTGTCCCCACTGTGATCATTTTGGAGGGTTATCATCTGGACTAGATCCAGTCTGGATGAACAGACTGAATGTCTGTTAGTGTTTGGTGCGCATTAGATGCGTTCCTGATTCATCTTCTGGATTAGTTTATTTCAAGATGATGCTCCAATTTAAGTCTGTGATTTGACCAAAGCCCAGTAAAGGTAATAATCACTTTGAAAGCATGCTCCTAAGCCAAAGGAAAATGCCAATACAGCTGCAACCTTTACAAGTAAAATTACATGTAATATGCTTTCCATATCCATGTGAATAAAACTATTGCACGTACAGACCAGAACTGTCACAGTTTTGGGATTAACTTTGAAAATATATCCATTAATATCCATTTGTGGAATTGCCCTGCCACAGAGGTATGTAGAATTAGTGACATTTCTAGAATTTTTCTTTAGTGTCTTGTCTATTCTCATTTTAAATTAATTATGAAGTTTCATCTCTGCAAGATCAAAAAGGTTTTTTGTATTGCTTTACACACTGCCAGTGAATTTGATTTTTATTTTTTTTTATTCCAGTTCTCAGTTCCAAATGGTAGACACCTGAGCCATGGTTTTCATATGCAGGAAATGCTCTAAAGAATAAGGTCTTGAACAGTTTGAGATTGATACGTCTTCCACCATCTTGAATCACTTCCTCCCACATAGTTTGAACAGAATCACATTCTGAATCTTCAGTCTGTTCTCACAAAAAACCACTAGTTCCCTGATTTGTCATACTCATAAATTTTGATTAATCTAGATCTTCTAAGCAAAAGTCTTTCATCAAAATATCCCCAATTGATAATATTCATTATAACAACTATGTTATTATATAATGAGTAAAATATGAATGCCAGTTGCCAGGATAACTTTAAAGAAAAACAAACAAACAAACAAAAAGCTTTTAAATCAGGAAGGATTGCTCTTCCTTTTTAATTATATTAAAGTACAAAAAAAAGAAGCAAAATCACTGTTCTGAATGAAATTTTATGCATAACAGAGAGGACCAGCATGTAGAACTCTTAAAGAAAGTTAAGTTCATGCTGTCTTGAGCTGTGCTTGTTAAGAAGGCTTTTTTTTCTTAAAATTGTATATGTTTATGTAAGCATAACTTATAAACTTCATACTAATTCTACACATTCAAGATGTCTGGATTGTGATTTCAGGAATCATTTTAAGTGATAAGCTAGTCAAAGTTCACCTACTAATGAAAATACAAGCTTTTAAAAAATTTCTTCATAGATATTTCAATGCAGATGGAAAAATAGACTACTTGAACATTAAGGATTTGGTTGGTTTTTGTTTTTCCCCCCTAAATTAAATTAAAATGATGAATTGCACTGAAATTACATGACTTCCACTTGGGTGCACCAAGTTAGAATTTATATTAAAGGGATCCTTCTCACACTGATATAAAGGGGTGAGTCACATAAGACTTTTTATTGGAGACTTCTCATATTCCAGGTTGGGAAGAGATGTAGTCAGTGCTTCCATGAGTAGCAGCTAAGCTTAAAGATAGATAGCACCTTTGACAGATGATTAGAATGCTTTTTCATGGTACTTCAGACATAAATCTCAAAGAACTTGGTCAATTTCAAGCAAATGTACACCCAGCTCCTGGCTTTCAACATAGTACCATCCTTCCCATTCTTGTCGTATTTTTTTGCCTGCAGAAGAACAGTCTCTGATGTCTACCCTATATATTTCATAGAGTCTTGTAAGGAAGACTGATACCATTTCTGTTTGCATTTGTGGAAGCTGGAAATATGTCCTCAAAGACAATGTATTGTCACACAGTTTCCCAAGTGATTTAAACTTGTTAAAGGAATCTTATGGTGCTAATATATTTTGTCAGCCCACTAAATAAATTTGGCAGAAATTATAAAAAAATGCTAGCTTTTATTAAATTATCAATCATATGTTTACATTTGACTGTTGTTGGCCCTAACTAATTTATGTGCTTAAGTACTTTTATTTTTTTTTCTTTTTTTTCCCCATCAACTAATTGATCCAATCCGGCAGTTCACATTAGAGCAGCCTACTGTTTCTTTCATTTGGAGTTCTTCAAAGATGATGACTGTGGGGATCAATTCAGAAAGTAACACAGAGATTCAGTCTTGCACACCCTGAAACAACTGTCTCATGTCACTCTTCTCTGAGGATACATATGACAACTTGTGTCTAATTGTGTGTTCAAACCAGAAAACAGAAATTTCAGGTAGAACTGTATGTCAGGGTACTCTGGGGACCAGGCACCAGGAGCATCGAGGTCAAGGCATGGCCTGACAGCCAGGGCTTCTCCCACTGACCCTAGGTCAGTACCAGGGCAGCCCCAGCCCCAGGCATCGGGCACCTCCCTGGTGATGGGCCGAGCTGAGGCTGAGATGTGGGCCTGCGGGTGGGCCCAGCTTGGCAGGGCCAAGCAGGGCAGGGCTGTGGGAGCCGGATACTGGCCCTGCTGGGGCATGGCTGGAGCAGGGGCTGACAGCCCTCAGCGGCCATAAATGGCAGGGTGGGGGGAGCCCCAGAGGGCTGGACAGGGACAGTTAGGGCTAACAGTGCCCTCAGGGCCATGACACTGCATTTAGTCAGAAAGTCTTATGTAAAATAAATTACAGCACAAAAGCTGTAAGTTTACACCATGCTACTTTACCATTCAAGGTGGGTGTAAGATGTAATGAATTTTTATGACCAAATTTTGCAGCAAGAGTATTCTTGAAATCTTATATTGCACAAGCAATAGCACAACTTCCCTTGGTTCTTTTAAAAGTTGGAGGATTGTTTCATTAAATTTTATGTAAAAAGAAATCTAAGTTTTAAGCTTTATTCAGTAGTAGCTTTGGTTTGGTTTTTCACAGATCATATGTAGGTTTTTTCTGCTAGGATAGCTGGAAAGTGAAATATGACAGTAGGTGCCATCTCTGTTAGCTATAATTGACTCACTTTCATAAAATGTTCCATAAGAAATTACAACAACTTGCTGCTCTAAGCTACAGATCAGCTGCTCTAGGAGAAACTTTGGTAAGTTCTAATAACTAATAAAAAAGTAATGTGAAATCTCTTTATAAAAATCCAACAAATGTAATTTGAATAACAGTTGCTTGGAATGAGTATAGTATAAATCAAATAATTACAAACTGGTTTCATAATGACAGAAATTTACAAGGTAAATATTGTAGAACAAGCAGAGCTCATTTATAAAAAAAGCAGAGGTCATTTTCTTTTGCAGTTAAAAATAAAAAAAAAAAAAAAAAGAAAAAATATTAGCATCACTTCCAGGACTCCTAGTTTCAGAATACTGCATTACTGATAATGTCTTTTACCTGGCAAAAGCAATTTTTGAAAAAAAAAAAAATTATGGAAAATATTATGGAAAAAACATGTGAAGAAGAAAATAAACTTACATATTATAACAAGATGTGAGACTTCCTCCAGGGTTTTTAATGTTATTTTTCTGTCATTAACACTATAAAAAAATACATATTGTTTATTTATTACATGCAGATTAACATAAGTAAACACCATGTAAAATTCCTTGACTGATTTTTTGACTTACGCATGTACAGCAAAGTGGTCTAAGGGAAGAGAGCCCTGAAGCCATATTCATTCAGGTGGCAAGCAAGCAAAATCAACAAATCTTTGTGAAAACTTACATAAATAGCTGTTTTTCTGTATTTAACAAGTAACATCCAAAACCCTATCACTCACAGTGAGGTTCACTGCAGTAAATAACTGAATAAAGGGGCAAAACTATTAAAGAACTCTGGAGATATATAGTAGTAACCTGATCAATTGTGTAAACTAACCCTACTAAATGTAGTTGAGGTTTTGAGGTAAACTAAAGCTGAAGAAAACTGTAAATGGCAGAGAAGGGGTTTTAAACAAACAAATCTCCAGCAAGGATCAGAGACCTGTGTTTCTTACATAAGAACCATTATGTCAGAAGCAGTGGTACAAAAGTAGTAAGGAAATAAGTGAAAAGGAAGAAGAACAAGCTGATTAATTCAGCTGGTAACTGAATGAGGTAACAGTGTTTAAGAACAGTATTTGTTACACATGCAATTCACACCTTTATCGACAGCAAACATGAAGTTTGTGCACCATTTAAATTGCATATAACCCTTCAAATAAAAGGTTTAGCTTGGAGACCAGTGGCACAAAACAGAGCTGGGTCAGTTTCATTCTAACAAATAATATTTGGACAACTAATAGTATTCACAAAATACTTACAAGTCTGGAATACTAAAAATACTGCAGATACTTTTTTACCTGTTAGTTAGTACGTACTTTTACTGATTATTCATCCATTTTTCTTTTCCAAAATGATCAGCCAATTTGGAGGACCAACAGAATGTCCTGTAACAAACTACACACATATTTTAATAAAAAGTCATGTGGAATAAATGTGGTATTCTTCAAGGCTAGTTGTTGAATGTTATACTGAGTATGTTTTCACAAACCAGGAGAAACTTGCAAATAAAACTGCCAACACAGTTGATAAACCTATCCTAGTTTTTTGCATTTTACATCAGTTCACTTTTCTCTCTTTCTTTGTTTATTCTGTTGTGGCTTTTTCATGGAACCAACCATTTAAAATTTCAAATCTTTTCTCTTCTATGAAGAATAAAATAAATAAACCTTTATTCTAAAAATCAGTAGTCCCTGAACTGGAAATTCACATCATCTATTAGAAGTTCCACTGACACCTGCATGCTCTTGTCTTCTGAGAAATTCAACTTGAAACATTGTTTGAAGCACTGTCTAGCATTCTGTTTATGGACTCTACTTTTGAACACTTGATTAATTCAGTTCATCACTCTGTGCCTTGTTTACACTACAACTACTTACATATCTCATTTAATTAGAGTAATAAGGACTTCAAAGTAAAGTTTTTCTTCTACAATGTCTACATATTCAATCTCATAACCTAATGTCAAGACTAGGTAGTCTGAATAAAATCTGGCAATTTAGAATATAAGACAGTGTCTTAACAGTTATCAGCATTTTTAGACCTCTTTATAAGTTGGTTGGGTTGTTGGTTTTTTTTTTTGGTTGCTTTTTTTTTCTACTTAGGCATACAGAATTATAGAATAATTCAGGTTTAAAGGGATATCTGGAGGTGATTTTGCCCTGCCTCCTGCTAAAAGCTACCCTAGGTAATGAAGATAGTTGAAAAAATATCAGAAAATGTTAATATGTTCAGGTTCATTTGCTTCAGTATTCCGTCCAGTAGTGAATGTTTAAGTAGTGACCGTAAGAAAAATAGATTTACAATATTTCTACATTTAATTCAGATGAAGACTCCTTTTGTAGAATATATCCTCAATCAACAAATACTTTCCATACTTCTGAATTTTTGACTGAATAAAAGAGAAACTCTAGATATTTTCTGACCATAGCCAATCAGAATGTATTTTTGCAATTGCCCGTACTGTTTACACTTCTGTTTGAAAGTCCATAGGAACAGTTCCTTACAGATATTAACCTAACTCTACAAAGCAGGTGCAGATGTATCAGCATTTCAACAGCACATGCTCTTAAAATTTGTCTTTTATGAGTGTCACACTCACAGTGCTACATACTTGAAAACAAAAGCATTTTCACTTTGAGTTTTGCTGAGACGAGATGCACATATAATGCTGCTGAAGTGTGTGTGCACCCAGAAGAAAATAATAGGCCAAAATCTATTTTTAATACACAAGCAGACACCAGTTCATGGCCCATTAGGATTCAAGCAGAGACAGGTCAAGTAAATGGAAGAGAAATCTATAGAAGTAATGACATATATGGAACTATGTTCTGCTCAGAAAGTCCCCTGAGCTGAAAACAGATGGAGTTTGGAGTACTAAGGAGGGGTTCTATCCTTTTATCGTTGCCCTGTTTTTTATACCTCCTCAGGCACTGCTTTTTCCTTCACTGGAGGGGTACTACTCCACAGGATACTGAGCAATGTGAACCTTTATTCTGTCCCTGTATGGCTGTTCTTACACTGTTATTACAAAGTAGGGGATATTATGTGAAAATTATGTGAATTAGACATCACTGGTTCAGTTTATCATAGTAGAGCACTAGTTCTTTTATGATTGAGATAATTTTGTTTAAAGATGAGAAATGTTCCAGATGCTTCAAAATCCACATGGAGTTAAAGTTGTCTTGAAATGCATTCTGCCTTGAAGTCATTTGAGAAGGGTGATAGGCAAGGCTGAAGGCAGCTCAGCATCGTTCAAGAGAATTAGTGTTTAGAGTGGTAGCTGATCACCGAGCCGCTAGTACCCAGTGCCCTGCGTTTCTGCTTGTTGAACTCAGCAGTCACTTCCTACTCCTCTTTCTTCAATGTTCCTACCTGCACTTAACTTGCTGAGACGTAGAACTGTCCAGTTCTGTGGAGTGGAAGGAAATCTGCTCAGGCGCCCTGTCTCTCTTCTCATGTTGTCTATCCTCGGAACTGATTGATATTTGGAGATTAGATAAATACAGTTAGCATGCAGGCTTCATATTGCAAATCCAAGCTATTTACTGTCAAAAATCGAGACAAACTGAAAAAGGATGTGGCAGAAGATAAATTAATATTCTAAGACTCATATAATATAACAATGAAATAGTAAGGCTATAGGTTTGATTAAATAAGTTATTATAGGCTGGTGTTAGTTATGTTCTCTTAGAACAAGTAACAAGAAATTATGTCTGAACTTAAACTTCTGTTAAGGAAAAAACAAAACATGAGTCTTTGCTCTGAAAAAACAATGCTTGTAGCTGTTAATTATATGTGGCTTTACATACTTCTGCAATGTTGAACTTTGTGAATCAGGAACCATAAAAGAAATTTTGCAAAATTTTGAGTTGGGAAAACTGTAACAAATAGAAAATGGACTTGCAAGATGCTACTCCCTTTTGTTCTTTGCTAGTGGATTTTAATTAAGCAGTAGTGTTTACATGAATTAACTTCATGTCTGGGTGCTCTGAGTCTCCTTTGGATGTTTTGCTAATGCTAAGCCTTTATGTCATGCCTTAGAAAAGTAGAATACCAGAGGTTTTACAATTGGTCAAAAATGTCTTTTAAAATTTCAGAGCTTCAGGAGTCCCTTTCTTACTTTTCCTCTTCCTCACAGATTGATTCATATACACACCCACAGACAATCATTTACTTGGCAAGCTGTAGATTGTCTGTCATTAATACTTTAGCTGTTATCCAGTTTGAAAGCTGGGTCCTTAATGAGATGCAGAATTGCAGGAAAAGAAAAAGCATGTTATGTTGAACACATCTGAATGTATCTTTGGAAAATTGCATTGCTTCAGAGAAAAATCCACTAAGACTTACCTTTTAATAGGTGATCATGGTTGCATGTTCCTCTTTTTTTATGGATGACTACCTTGAGAACCTAAAGTCATTCTTCATTCTTAAGTGCTGAAAACTTGCAATGGCTACTGAACAGAACAGCAGCTATGATTTGAACAAATAAAGTGACAAGCGATACTATGTACTCTGGTGTTCAAGTAATCTCAAAATGATTACATAAAATTAATGGATACTGTTCAGAGAGAAGCGATATGGTGGGCAAAATTTTGAGTTGGGAAAACTGTAACAAATAGAAAATGGACTTGCAAGATGCTACTCCCTTTTGTTCTTTGCTAGTGGATTTTAATTAAGCAGTAGTGTTTACATGAATTAACTTCATGTCTGGGTGCTCTGAGTCTCCTTTGGATGTTTTGCTAATGCTAAGCCTTTATGTCATGCCTTAGAAAAGTAGAATACCAGAGGTTTTACAATTGGTCAAAAATGTCTTTTAAAATTTCAGAGCTTCAGGAGTCCCTTTCTTACTTTTCCTCTTCCTCACAGATTGATTCATATACACACCCACAGACAATCATTTACTTGGCAAGCTGTAGATTGTCTGTCATTAATACTTTAGCTGTTATCCAGTTTGAAAGCTGGGTCCTTAATGAGATGCAGAATTGCAGGAAAAGAAAAAGCATGTTATGTTGAACACATCTGAATGTATCTTTGGAAAATTGCATTGCTTCAGAGAAAAATCCACTAAGACTTACCTTTTAATAGGTGATCATGGTTGCATGTTCCTCTTTTTTTATGATGACTACCTTCCTCACAGATTGATTCATATACACACCCACAGACAATCATTTACTTGGCAAGCTGTAGATTGTCTGTCATTAATACTTTAGCTGTTATCCAGTTTGAAAGCTGGGTCCTTAATGAGATGCAGAATTGCAGGAAAAGAAAAAGCATGTTATGTTGAACACATCTGAATGTATCTTTGGAAAATTGCATTGCTTCAGAGAAAAATCCACTAAGACTTACCTTTTAATAGGTGATCATGGTTGCATGTTCCTCTTTTTTTATGGATGACTACCTTGAGAACCTAAAGTCATTCTTCATTCTTAAGTGCTGAAAACTTGCAATGGCTACTGAACAGAACAGCAGCTATGATTTGAACAAATAAAGTGACAAGCGATACTATGTACTCTGGTGTTCAAGTAATCTCAAAATGATTACATAAAATTAATGGATACTGTTCAGAGAGAAGCGATATGGTGGGTTGACTTTGGCTGGCTACTAGGTACTCACCCAGCCACTCTCTCAATCCCCCTTCCTCAGCAGGACAGGAGAAGAAAAAAAGATGGAAAAGCTTGTGGGTTGAGACAAAGACAGGGAGATCCCTTGCCAATTACCATCATGGGCAAAACAGTCTCAGCTTGAGGAAAATTAATTTTTGTCACCCCCG
>NW_008795259.1:9760804-9770122 GCF_000699145.1 Aptenodytes forsteri | reverse complement strand
GGTCTGGCGCCGGCTCTCCGCGGCACGGGCCAGCCCCGGCCCCTCCTCACAGGGGCCGCCCCTGCAGACCCCCAGTGCTGCTGCTGCTGCTGGTGCCAGCACCTGGGCACCTGCACCCTATATAAGTGAGAAATAGTAAAAGTTAATTGTGGGATTTTCTGCATGCGAGTTTAAAACTGAACAGCTGTACACTTCTGTAAACTTCTGACATCCTTTTAAATATAGGGATTGCATTTGTCTGGTAAGTGTAGTTAAAGGTGTAAATTTGTGTAGTGTAATAAGACATATGCTAAGGTTTTCCACCAAAGAAACAGCTGAGTGAGCCTAAATATTTTTAATATTGCTTTGTTTCATAGGAAAAAATATGCTAGGCAAAGAGAGAAAATAAACTTAAAAACAAATATGCTTCAGCAATAGCCTCAGAATAAGTCCGTCCTTTGGACTTCTTTAAAAATAAAGTGCAGACATATCAGAGATGAACAAAGTGCTTTCTGATTCTTCAGGAAACACAGTGACTTTTTTTTTTTTCCTTTTCCTGCTTGTTTCCAAATACCATGGAAACTCAGAAATTTGGACATAGTGTCTGTTTGGTGTACTCTGTGATTTTGAAAATAGGGAAGAAAATTGTGCCAGAGGCTTTGCAGTGACAGAGGTGCTCCTGACTACAAGACCAGAATAAAGTCCAAATACATTCCAGAATTTCACTAACAGTTACCTTCTTGAAAAAATATATGGGTAAAAATAACCTGCTTGCTTGATTGTCAATTAAGAAGTTACTTTCTGACAAATGATAAAGAGAGAAAAAATTTGGACATGGGCTTCCAAACCCATCTTACTTGTTGGTGTGAGAAGTTCTGTTGACACCAGTTGTGAAAGTCATTTTTCTCCCTAATTCTTAGCTTCCCACAGAAAGGGGAGGTAACACCAGACTGACCTCTCATAGGGTATGAAAACATGAAAATTATTCTTATCACTATATTCTGTTGATGATTACACAGAAAAGCCATGCAGAAATGAGTAATTCTGACTTGGAGCAGGGTTGAAATAGTGCATAGTAAAGACAGGAGGCACACACTGAAAGGGAGAAAAGAGAGTTAAATGCGTTCTTGCAAAAGGGTAAAGAATAGTAGCAGGTGAATTGTAGACTTTATATAGTCTGCTTTCTAGTAACCTTGAAAGCTGTTTTTATCTGAAATAGCTGTTGTGCACACAAAAGGTGCTCTCTGATCTTCCTGACCTAACGAGTGTTAGGTCAATAGACTATTCATAATTATGAGAGAAATCTCTGTGTCGCCATACTTTTAATATGGAAATAAGTCTTGGATTCTTAGCCTGAAAGAAAGAAAATTCTGTCATGTTGCTCGTAGGAAGAAAGATAGGCACACTCTCCTGACTTATTTTAAAGTTTCTGACTTGGATGCATGAAGATGACAATGGTGAGATTGTGTAAAACTTCTGTTATATTGTTCTGCGGTCAGATGGGGTTTTTTTTCAATCATTTTTTACTCATTTTGCATGGATGACTTTTTTTTTCTTATATGCTGTATGTTACTGAGAGTATGAATGATACTGCTCTGAAAATAATAGTTTAAATGAGAATGAGACTGTTTGATTAATCAAAAATACTTCCTTCTGAAGTCTTTGTTTCTCGTGACATAACGCATCTGTGTATTTATTAGCAGGCAACTTGTAAAAATAGCATTAAAATAGAGGCAAACATCTGCATTTACTCAAAAATTGTTTCCAGAATACCAAATGAGATACAGATCTTCCTTATTGTAGTAATGTGGTGACAACAACAACAGCAACTATAATACATCAAATTATTTCCAACACATTAAGTAAACAAATCATTTATATAGACTAAAGCGAGTAAATTATTTATATATTTATTGTGCACAATGCAGCAGTAAACTGTGCCTAAGAGCCCTGTAGCGAAAAGCACATCACATTGTCTAAATCCATAAAATGCTACTTGCAGGTGGAACATAATATATAAAGATTTAAGATGTGTTCTGAATTGCATCTTAAAAAAGAAACAGAAAATCCAGCCTCACATTAAAGAAAAGGCACAGGGGAACCCAGGGACTTACATAGTATTTTGTTGTTTCAAGTGGTTAAAAAGGGAGATATTTAATGTAAAAAACGTAATCTGCTATTTATTTCACAATGAACAAAGGGCTAGAGCCTTGTGACTTAAACAGCAGTAAACTTGGATAAACTCAATGACTTGATAGGAAGTGAATAGAAGAGAAGACTCACCTCTCATTTAGACAATATAGCATTTCCTCCCATTTACCAGAACTGTGAAATGACGCTATTTTAGGTTCCAAAAAAAGCCTATTGTAGACACATCTGCCAACTTGGAGAAGGTGATGAATCCTTTATAAAACAGTAGCTTCAAAGCTGCTGTAACCTCCAATTATAGGTAGAGCACCTTGAGAAGGCAGCCAACCTTAAGGTGGCTTTTGCTTTCTATACCCATGTCAGCTCTGGTCACTTTATCCTTTTAGTAGAGGAGGATATAAATAATAGAAATAACTTGTGCTGATAAGAGACCTGTGTCTTAATTAAATGTCTGTCCAACATTACATTACCAGAGTACCAATATAACCCCAGGCTTTTTCTTCCTTTTCCTCAGAGTGTGGGTAAGCTAGCCGTCCATTCTGTCTCTCCTCATACTATTTTCCCTACTGTATCTATTTTGAGATTCTCTGTTCAGAAACTGTAAATCTACCTTCTGATTTCTACAGCAATACTAAAATATTTTTTATAAATGAAGTAATTTCTCTTGATACTGGTAAATTTTCCAAAGTCAAAGCTGAATGTGTACATTTAGGAAAACACCTCCTATCTTAACTGAGGGAATTTTTTTTTAACTGCCGTTGTCCTTGAAAATGCTCAACATTTTTATAGTATCAGTAATCTTCTTTTCATTATTTCTCAAGCTTCCCAAACATGACTTTGTTTTTGGTTAATGAGGGTTAAAGAGAATCTTTAATAGCCTGAAATGCAAGCAGCAATATATCTAGAAGTATACATCTTGGACTTCTTCAAAACTTCCCAGAAAGAAAGATTTCAGGGATAATGGAAAAAGCTTGCTATTATACTTAGGAAATTATAGGAAAACTTTCTCTTAAATATCAGCATATGTTTAGAGATATTAATAACAGACACAGAATTGATAATTTGTGGAATCATATTATAACATAAGATTAACTGAAATTCTTATGTATACTTTTGATCAGCATCAAGACAGAGGCCTATATTTCATCTGCATGGGAATTAATTAACATTCCAAACACCTGAATGCTGTAAACCTGCCATTATTTGGTAGGAAAATCAGAAAATGTTATAATGTTACATTGCCTTGATGTCCTAAACTAAACACACAATATTTTTAAAACAAAACAAAACACTATTCTTGAAGGGAAAAAAAAAAAAGCCAAAAAACCCCCAAACACCTAGAAATCATAACTTAAAGTTACAGGAAAATGGCTTTTTTCCAGCTACACTGTAAACCTTTGATCGAGTTTTGGAAACCAAGGTAAAATGGCATTTTTTGTTGTTGAACATGCTACTAGGATTCTCAACAGTGTGGTAATGAAGGATAAAAACAAAAAGCTGAAGGAACAGGCCAACAGGAACCTCATGAAGACCAACAGGAACAAGAATAAAATATTACATGTGGCTCAGAATGACATAAAGAAGCAACAGAAGCTGGACATCCATGTGCTAGGTAGCAGCCCTGCAGAAAAAGATACGGGTCTCAGTGGACAGGTTGAACCTGAGTGAGCAGTGTGCTGTTGTGGTGATGAACAGTAACTGCATACTAAGCACATAGCCAGCTGGATGGAAATGATTATTCCCCTCTACCTGGCATGTATGAAAACATATCTGACACACTATGCTCAGTTTTGGGCCCCTCACTGGAGAGAGTGCATCAGAGGGCCATGTATAGCAGCTGAAGCACACAGGTTATGAGGAAAGGCTAGGGAGCTGTACTTGTTTAGTTGGCAGATGAGAAACCTTTAGGAAAACCTGATTGTGTTTTTCCACTACTCAAAAGGAGCAGGAGATTATAAAGAAGACATAGACTGTTCTCAGGAGTGTGCTGCAGAAAACGAGAAGCAATGGTCACAAGTTGCAGAAAGAGAAATGAGACTTACATGAGGGTGGAGGAACTCAAGCCAATCAAAAAGAGCTCCTACCAACAGCTGAGTATATAAAAGTTTTAAACTGCTATTGAAAAACAAATTTTTGATTCATGACAACTCTCAAAGCTCAGAGGTTAAAAGGAAGATAAGAGGTGCCTAATGTCTGAACTGTCTGAGTTTGGTAGTGGGAAAATTTAGTTTGGAAGAAAAATGTTATTTTTTTTAATTTATTCACAGGATGATTTTGGGATCTGACTTTCATAAAGTGCTGGTGACATGTAATGCACAGGAGTAAGATTCTTTTCTTTTATTTTTTAACAGCAACATTGTATTCCTATATTTAATTGTTCTCTGCCAATTGATTAGACATTTTTCTTGTTTGCAATGATGTATTTCTGGTCTGTTTATTTATGATAATAAATGCTTTTTGCATTATAGACTCACAGAATCAAGAATAATTTAGGTTGGAAGGGACCTCCAGAGATCATCTAGCACAACCCCCTGCTCAAAGCATGCCTAATCAAATAAAGTTTCTCAGGGCAATGTCCAGTTGAATCTTTATCATCTCAAAGATGGAGATTCCACAACCTGTTCCAATTACTGACCACCCTCAATAGGTCCTCAATTAGGAAGAAAATTTTCCTAATTTTTGACATTTCAACTTGTGCAGCTTTGAATCTGGTGGTTGGACTTCCGGAGATCCATCTGATTTTTCTGAGAGTCTCTAATACAAATATTTGCTTTATTTGTAACTTGCTGCTCTTTGAGAAATATTATTTTATATTTCTGTCTCAAGTTTAGGCTTAGATAATTCACTGTTCTAGGCAATAAGGTATAACTCTTATTGTAAGATTATAATTCTTTCCTTTTCAGGTAGCCAAATGTCATGAAGAATGGAGAATGAAAAATAAATTGATCAAGTGAGTCTCACATCTAAGGTTGAAAATACCACAAACCAGTAGGGTGAATATCATTTAAATGAGTAGTACAAGCAAAACTTCAGAGCACAAAAGCCTGAAATCCAGATGGCTTTAAACTGGTACCTAAAATGATCGTAGTAGGTTCTACAGGTAGAACAGAGACAGTTTGTTTGATACAGAGCTCTGTATCTTATATCACCAGTTTTCAGCACAGTAAGTCATAGCTGATCACGTGTTCTCCTATAAAAGACAATGGTGATAAAATGTCTGGAAAAGACAAAAACTGTGGCTTACAGATTGATGGATTAATTATAATCAACAAAGACCACCATCAATGAATTCTGTTAAACAGTTTTACAGTAAAAAAAAAAAAGAAAAAAAAATCTTCAAACAATCAAGTCAAGGTTCAGAATCTTAATAGTGGTGCAAACCCAATCATATGCGGTATAGTGAGATTTCTTAACTTAGAGCAATATCATAATTGGATCTACTTACAATACAGTTTTTTACTGTGTCTGCACAGATGCTGGTAGTAAAACACTGGCATTTTAAAACAAGAATCCATTTCTCCTGAACTGGATGTCATAGTGAAAAGAAACATGGGGCTGATTTTATTAAAGTTCAGCTTTCAAAACTGTTATGACATTCACTTGTTTACATCAGAGAAAAAGAGAAAATAACACAGGCAAAAAGGCAGCAGTACCTATTCGTGCGGTAAGATGGCATTAAGTATTGGCAAGAAAGTATATATGTTGGACAGTACAGCAAATGTGGTTGGCAACACTACACTTTAAAGAGGAAATCAGTAACTATGAAGCTAGTGTTCGTAATATCTATTTGTTGATATACCCCCCAATGAGCACACACATACAAAATTTCTGCAAAGAGGAAGAAATGTTAAAGAAAATACTGAAGAAAGAAAAAACCCTCCTAACAGTTTGATCTTCCGTCATTCTTTCTCTCGAATGTTATTTATTTTCACAGAGTTTCAAAACATTTATTACACTCAGGGAAGCAGAATTATATCTTAGTCTCCAAGGCCTTGCATGAGGACTCCCTAGTTGGGACAACAAGGATAAATAACATAAAAAAAAGTTATATGAAATTATTAGGTTTATTTTTTCTTTTGGAGATGTTTCCTTTGGGCTTCATTGGTGGGAAAAATATTCTTTGCCATTTTCAAAGCTATTTTCTTTTTGTGTATGTCAGTAAATAAATCCTGCTTTTTTTGTCATTATTGTTAATACTTACAATCTCCTCTTACACATCAAAACCGTAAATTTATTAGAATTGTTAGTAAGTTCCCCTCTTAGAAAGCTTAAGCACCTCACACTTTAAGAATAAATATGGTCTGAATATTTTAAGTTATGAGAACTAAAACAATCATACTCCTGTGCTCTTTTAGTTTTACTTATCTGATATCCCAAGCATGCAATGAATGGAAGTTGTACAGACTTGTTTTGCTTTCAAAGTTAGCACTAGTCTTGCATACAGAGCTGAAGATACTGGAGACTTTTTTTTTCATTTGAGGGTAAATAATACACGTAATGCTCATCAGATTCAAATCAAAGATCCTAGGGCTTCTAAAGTTACTGCTATTGAGTCAGATATCCAGGTGGCATCCACATAGCCAGTATTGTGTTACCTTTCACAAAGTATTTCAAAATGATAATAGTTTGTTTTGTATGGGAATGAAACCAATTTTGAAATACCAAAACCTTCCATGAAATAGATTTAATTTTTACTGCTCAGCTCTAATTAAGGCTGCTTCCTGTGATAAAAAACAGTGTATTTGAACATTGTCCATACTGTGCTTTGTAATTCAATATTTTGCTGCACAAATTATAGATAGTGTTGAAATATTTTGCTATCCCTTACTAGTTGCTATTGTCACTGCTAACATAATTCTAATGAATAAGTTGAAACCAGATCAGGCTAGAGTCAAAGCAGTTTTTGATTTCTTCATTTTGCACATTACACATGAACTAGTCCATCATAAAAGCATTCTTAAATATTCTGTTAGTTTCAAAAATGTATGTAGGGATGCAGGAATTGTTTCAATTTCTTCTTTATTCCATTTATGAAAATAATAGTTCACATTCTTTCATTTCTTTGTAAAGAGATGGTCGCTGGTACACATCTGTGATAAACTTGGGTGGAATAAGCACTAAAGTCTTCTGAAATGTTTACAAGAGCAAGACACGTAAGTACAAGCATATACTGAATCTACATATTTTGCTGTATTTGGTCAGACTTTTAGATGTTACGTGAAAGCCTAAACCAAAAATTAGACCAAAGAAACTTGTTCACTTCACCACACCTCAACTTGCTTCACATTTTTTAAACATTATTGTTTCTTAATGAATGTAAAAAGTCCAAAGTCCTATGTCCCCTATAGAAATTAAATCTAAAACTGTGTGACTTAAAGATTTTTGTACATTTCTAACAAGGCTGCGGTGTGGCTCGTCGAGCTAATGTTTATCTGTGAAATATAAGTTAAGAAGTTGTAGCATTGACTTCAGTATCTGTTGTACAAACCAATGGAATACTTGGTAGAGAAAGAAGCCTGATTTGAATGTTGTCATTAACATTTCTATCTAGATTTCTATCTAGGTTAGTGTTTCAGATATATATCACACCTTTCTTTACAGTTCAGGTACACTTGCAAGCAGAACACAGCAGCTTTATATTTCACTTCATTACCCAAGTCAAACCCCAAGGTATCTCTACAATGTAGGTTCCAATTTATTTTCTTCAGTTGATTTCACCTGTCTGGGGAATTCTCTTTGGAATTTAAAACAAGCCCAGAGGGTTGTCTTGCTGAAAGATCATAACAAAGCAGAAAGTTCATAAGCTGAGCAACAATAATCATTTACCCTTTCAGCATATAACAATATAGTAAAGGAACATAATCAAGTGTCTCTAAGTAGCACCAGAGATTTGAGATAATTTTAGAGAAATATATTATTATTTTGTATTTTTAAAGTTGCTGACTTTTTTTTTATGGCTTAATTGTTTTTGACAAGTGCAAGTCAGAAGCTCTCTATTAATGTGGGAGTAGGCAGAGGTGCTATTTCAACAGTTAAAAGAGTTTTCTGAGCTCTCAGGATGTTAAAACCATGTCCTAAGAGAGATATTCTCTTGGCTTAGCTACCTTTTCTGGTCATTTCACCATTTCAGAGAGTCCTCTGGCAATCATAGCAACTGATGCATAAAAAGCTCATACTCAAAATGTCTTTAGTACATTTGATTTTCTTTGCCTATAATTTACCTTAAATCAAGGAGAAGCAGCAAGACTAGGAAGCTCTCTAGCTGTACATACGTGTTTTGTAGAATATCCATGTTTGCTGGACCACCATTTAAAAATCTCTAACATACAATGGTCCTAGAACTTCATTAACTCATTCTGCTCTGAAAAATAATGCAGAGTTCCAATAGGCTTAGTATTCTCTTAAAGCACCATGAGAAACAACTGTTCCCTTCTGTGCTGGTTTTGGCTGGGATAGAGTTAATTTTCTTCATAGTAGCTAGTCTGGGGCTATGTTTTGGATTTGTGCTGGAAACAGTGTTGATAACACAGGGATGTTTACACACAGTCAAGGCCTTTTCTGCTTCTCACCCCACCAGCGAGCAGGCTGGGGGTGCACAAGAAGCTGGGAGGGACACAACTGGGACAGCTGACCCCAACTGACCAAAGGCAAATTCCACACCGTATGACGTCATGCTCAGCATATAAAGCTGAGGGAAGAAGAAGGAAGGGAGGAACATTCAGAGTTATAGTGTTTTGTCTTCCGAAGTAACCACTGCGCATGATGGAGCCCTGCTTTCCTGGGGATGGCTGAAGTAGTGAAGTAGTGCCTGCCGATGGGAAGTAATGAATGAATTCCTTGTTTTGCTTTGCTTGTGTGTGCGGCTTTTGCTTTCCTTATTAAACTGTCTTTCTCTCAACCCATGAGTTTTCTCACTTTTACTCTTCTGATTCTCTCTGCCATCCCACCAGGGGGGATTGAATGAGCAGCTGTGTGGTGCTTAGTTGCCAGCTGGGGTTAAACCACAGCAGTCATTTTTGGCGCCCAACGTGGGGCTCAAAGGGTTCAAGATTTGATTGGAATGTGCTAGACTGAATTTATAGCTGGTTTTGCTGTTTAGCTATTAATTGACAGACTCCTGTGCTTTCCATGGGGCTTGCTTGCCGTACTGTATATTAGTCTACTGCTCGTTAGTGGCTGCTTTTTGCTTTC
>NW_008795259.1:9746887-9759019 GCF_000699145.1 Aptenodytes forsteri | reverse complement strand
GTCTGGGGGTGCACAAGAAGTTGGGAGGGGATACAGCTGGATCAGCTGACCCCAATCGACCAAAGGGATATTCCACATCATATGACATCATGCTCAAGCATACAAAGCTGGGGGAAGAAGGAGGAAGGAGGGATGTTTGGAGTTGCGGCATTTTGTCTTCCCAAGTAACCGTTATGCATGATGGAGCCCTGCTTTCCTGGAGATGGCTGAACACCTGCCTGCCGATGGGAAGCAGTGAATGAATTCCTCGTTTTGCTTTAGTTGTGTGCGTGGCTTTTGCTTTGTCTATTAAACTGTCTTTCTCTCAACCCACAAGTTTTCTCACTTTTCCGATTCTCTCCCCCATCCCACCAGGGGGGAGTGAGCGAGCGGCTGGGTGGTGCTTAGTTGCCAGCTGGGGTTAAACCACAACACTTTCACATCAACACCCATAGCACTGACATTTCTCCATATGCATACACCAAGAAAAAAATAGCCATTTTCTGGTATTTATTCAGAAAAGCTGGATGTACTACACTTTCTCATTATAATTCAGTATAAATATAATAAAAAGAGTTCTGCTATTGTATTTGTTAAACATCTTTGCCAACCTTAGTGCCACAGTCTATCTATACAGGAATTTTTACTGTTATTTATATTAAACAAAAAAACCTCATATTTTTTAAAAAAATTGCTTTATAGATTTGCTTAATATTCTGGACAGCATATTAATGACACTTAACATTCTTTCTGGAAGTTTTAATTAAAGTTGTGATGGGAGATCAGATAACAGCAGCTGAATAGGAGGATGAATTTTATTTCAACTGTTATTCTCAAAAGCAAAAAATATCCACAGTGGTTGAAGTACTAAGTCTGTGAAAGGGCAGGGGGTGGGTGGTTGAAAAAAGAATGATAACAGAAGTTCATACTTCTTATTCTTTAAACAGAACTAAACATTTGATACTTTTCTTATTAGTAAAAAAAACCTGCTCAGACTGAGGCTTTAGAGATTCTCAGCATATCTAGTTCATAGTAGGACTGCTGCCCAAAACATGTTTTCAAACAAAATTTAAGGCAACTACTTTCTGTAGTATTTTGTGGACAGGAAAGTATATTTTAGAGATTGCTAAAAGCTAATTAAATTAAATATTAGTAGCATTATCAAGTAACCAAATAGATCAATAATTACATACTTTTCCATTTATTAATTCTAATATACCTGGATTTTTATTTATAGTAAAGAAATACAAATCCAATATCTGTATTACTGTAATGTACACTGAATCATCAGTGTCTTCACATGCAGTCTTTGAAGCTGATTTATACTGTGACAGCAAAATTACAGTAATGATTTATTGGAACCACAAAGCTGTTGTTTGCCAGTGACCACTGGTCTTTTCAATAGTATGAACAAAGTTTTAGAGAGCCAAAAGATGGAAAAAATTCAAAGAGACATTAAAATATGTGTCAAAAGATAAACAGCAAAAATGCTTGTATCTGTCCACTCTCATTGGGAAGGACTGCATTTGCTCTAGTGTTTTGCATATGGTATCAGATATTCTCAGCAACTTTAACATGGTATTAAGATGAACTGATGACCTCAGGTGGCTGAGGTAGAAACACATCGTAGAATGAATAAGCACTTACAGTGGTAAACTTGTTCTTATTGTCTTAAGATTCTTGAACAGAAAAGGTAAGATATTTTACTCTTAATTTATATATGAAAATAGGTTAGAGAAGTTAATGTTCATATTGCAGTGATAAGACTAAAATTGTGTTATACATAAAAATAGCTCCTGAGATTCATTGTGATACATTCATCTACGCTTTAAGCATATGTACAAAACAAGGATGCTACATAGTATCTATATATACTTAAGAATCAATGAATAATATTTATTTTTAGCTTATATAGTCGCCATGGTCCATGACAGCAGCATAAATTAACAAAATATATATAAAATAAAGACCAAAGTGAACTGTTGTTCACTGTCTGAGTCCAACTACAGAATAATAACCTTTATGGTTCACCCAATATGATTAATCCTTTTTCCTCGTGTTTCTAGTTCTCTGATCTTTGGTTACAGTACTTTAATGACAGCTTCAAAATATGGTGGAGAAACTATTAGTGCATGGTATTTCAGTCTCAGACATATACATTCTGAAAAAATTACGTGTTCACACTCACAGAGATACACACACACAATGCCGTTTCCATCCATTTTCCTAAATCAATTATATTTATTCACTGAGTGGAGCTCATCTGAGTAGAGATATAAACTGAATCTTTATACTTGATGATGGTTTCTCACCAGTAGACAAAACTGGCTAATAGGAACAATTTTCTTAGGACCAACGGATAACTCAGTCTGGAAGTTGACCTCAGGAGGTCTCTCGTCCAGCCTCTGCTCAAAGCAGGGTCAGCTGTGTGGTCAGACAAGGTTGCCTGGGGCTTTGTCCAGCTGGGTCTTGAAAATCTTGAAAAGGATGGAGACTGCATGGCCTGTGTGGGCAACCACCTCTAACACATCATTGTCCACAGGGTGATTTTTTTTTTTCCCTCAGAACCACTTTTGTTCAACTTATGTCTGTTAATTTTTCATATTTCACAACTGTAACATTTCTAAAGAGATATTTTTTAAAGAACACACTCTAAATATGTCATTGTGTTATTATTGCCAGCATTTGACTCAACAGCAACATGTGCACATTTTACAGACTAAATTTTTTTTCCAGTTTCTTTGGCATCTGAATATGTTTATAATGAAATGCTATTAAATGATTAACATTTTAATGGAACAGAAAAATACTAAAATTGAATTTATGTTCATGAAACTCTTCTTTTCACTCCAAATGTGCTCATATTTCTGGTAACCACAGGAAAAAATGTCTGTCAGCAACATGTGCACATTTTACAGACTAAATTTTTTTTCCAGTTTCTTTGGCATCTGAATATGTTTATAATGAAATGCTATTAAATGATTAACATTTTAATGGAACAGAAAAATACTAAAATTGAATTTATGTTCATGAAACTCTTCTTTTCACTCCAAATGTGCTCATATTTCTGGTAACCACAGGAAAAAATGTCTGTGTATCACAAAAAGTTTTTAATTTTTTGAGGTTATTAAGAAATAATGAAAAATATTCTTGGGACCTTGAACATATTAGAAAAGATGTTATTTTGTTTGGAACACATTAACAAAATGGGATATTTATAACAGATATTTAAAATTATTCATATATTTTAGATTTAGTAACTTGCAGAATGAAAAGCATCAGATAACATAGTCACTTCTTTACACGGGCAGCTAATCTAAAGGTCACCCCTTACGGAACAGATTTTGTGAAGGTCAAATCCGGTATGAGAGAGGATTCCAAATAAAGTGAACCTTAGGCAAATATAAATACTTCCTTGGACATTTATTACAGAATGTTAATAAAATGAGAAGCGAAATACTGAGCAACCTTTGGGGTTAGACTTTAACTGGTATAAGGATTTTACTATTCTCAAAAAAATTTTGAGGACCTCATCTTGTTTTGAAAATAATCAGAGTTTTGTGATTTGATTTAAATTTACAAGGGAATCCAGAATTTACTGAAGTGTCCTAACTGGTGATCTCAACCGCTCTCCATCAGACAGCACAGTTCACACTCACCGCTTCCACCTCAGGGGAGCCTCTAATGCCGTAAACATTTGTGGTTAGAAATATGCCTCCAGTTGTACACGCGTATCACTTAAGCTTGGGGGGAGGAAGGAGAGAGACTGGTGACTACATTAGAGATCACCCAAAAGGAAGAGCGGGGTCCTGAAAGAAGTGTTTAATCTCCACCACTAGGAAGAATAAATCATTCTCCATAAAGTAACTATTTCTACGATGTCATTTCAAATAATGTAATCTCATTTCTGGAGAAAAGAGTCAATCATGATAGCTGTATAAATAATAAGTATTGCTGGCATTGCTAAATGACACTGAAGCCAGACGTAATTGCTAATTAATTATCTTGTGAACACCTCAGTCTCTGGAACAATTCACTCAAGGGGTTGATTTCACAAATTCCAAAACATCTAGTAATTTGTGTTTCCCATATTAACAAATGCAACTAACTGCCTAGAAGTAGTACATAAGCTTTATGGCTATCACCATGAAGATATTTAAGGCAGCTCACATTTATTTCATTGCACCCTTGTGGTTGACTTTCTTTTCAGGTTGTTCATGTCAAGTTTCAAAACAGCTGTCATTACTTCAGACATTCACATTAAATTTTTGTGCAAGAAAGTACACATGATTTTCACTTATTTTGTGAATATTTTTATATGTATACCATGTTTCCATTGTTTATTGTTATTATTCTTTTAAGAAATAGGCTTTGCACCCACAGAAAAAGCTAATTTTTAAAAAACTATGTTGTTGGCAATGACCTGTTATATGCTACCATACCTTCTTCTAGTTAAGTCTTGTGTCCTTGTTTTTAGTAACTACCATTGACAAAGGTAAATTCCCCAAGAGTTTAATCCAAGTCTTACCTACCAGGCAGTGACTTGATCTTTGTTTATACAGTCTACCTATGGGAGATTTCTCCTTGTTTAGAATGAACTCTTTAATAAAACCAATTTATTGGTTTTAAACCAGTGAGAAATAGAGATCATACTTAGTGGTCACTATTTGGAAGTAACATATACCATGAAGGTGTCATAGTAATTTTATAGAAATTGTTCATGGGAATTAAATCTGTGTTCTTTATCACCAAAACCAGTGAAGTCTTGCAGTATGTTGCTCTGTTGACTGTATTGCATTGTAGCAGCAATACTGTAGTAGTACAGAGTGCTTAAACTCCCTGCTCCAGCCTTTGTTGCAATTTCAGCGCACCTTGGAAATCAGTGCCAGTACGTGCAAGGCACAGTGGTGGATTTCCATAGGCATGCAAGGAGGGATCTGAATTAACTAGGGAAAATACCATTACACACTGCTGTTGGGCATATGTATCTGCTCCATTTGCCTGCCTTTTCAACGAGCACTGTCTCCACCCTGACTTGTCACATACAGAGTTCTGCAAAGATGCAGCTGAGCATGAGGTTTCATTTTTACTAGGAAGTGACATCTACCGGAGGCAGAAATGTGCTCTGTGGCAGGGCGAGGCATGGGCAGACAGTGCTATATTACCTCTCAGCAAAAATAGAAGCTCAAGTGAATAAAAAATGGGTACGGCAACTGCTCAATGAGATATGTTATGGGATGGCAAAGACAGAAACGATAATGACGAAAAAAGAATTCACCCGAGACCACTGGCTGCAGCTAGTAGGATAAATACTGCCTAGTGAAATGTTAGTCCAGGGGCTGCTTGGTTTTAGCTAACCATACAGACTCCTGTAGATGAGGTTACTTGCTAGTGATGGCTCGATCTGATTATGCTAACTGCATTTCCTTGCTCTTGAAGCTCAGCTGCCACAGCAGCAGCCAGCTGCTGAATTTCAGGAATTACCTATCTTTGCCCAGTCATGTCACTTTTTTTTTCATCTTCTTTGGTACAAGATAACCAATCTTCAGTACTAGTTAGAGCACAAAACCTCTGAGTTTGGAGCTAATACAACCCCAGTGCTATCTGATAGCTGTTTGAATTTTCCCTGTAAAACACAGCATGAATGTTTTCCCTGCTTCCGTTTTCTCTGTGCTTTTCTTTCCCACCAGCAACTTTGCTTGATGTCAAACTGTTCTGCACTAGATCAGAAGAATAAGTCTAAACTTACTGTAAAGTGACTTTTACATACAGTGTCTTCTAGGACCATGTCGCGGAGGCTCACAAAATCAAATTAGGCAGGTGATAAATTCAAAAATAAACTTTATTTCAATCAAAATTGTTTACGAGAAAACTAACTAGAAATAAGGTATCAACACTCTGACATCAGTAAACCACAGGTTCAGGATGGTGTACGAGGGATTAATACTGCACAGCCGGCTTTAGAAATGAGGATCCAAAATATGCACAATCACTCACCTATAAGATGAGGGCTCTCAACCTTGGGGAGTTTCCTTGGGCGGCGTCCTGACCCAAGGGGAGAGTCCCTGACTGCAGACCCACTACTCCGAGGAGGACCAACTCAACTTGCCCTCCAGCGGGGCTCCATTTATACCCTAGTCGAATCTGATCTGTGGTCAATTCTGATTGGCTGAGGGCCTTGACTTTCTTACCCCTTGCCCGAGGTGTGTATGTGACCATAATCACTGCCCAGAGGTACGTACGTGATGGTCAGCACTTGCCACCTTAAAGACACAAAAGTAAGGGCGCGAAAAGTGAGGACACGGTGGTCTTAATGCTCCCAGTCTTTGGCGGGGCACCTGCCACAGACCATTTTGTCAGTGACAACATTTCTATGTTCAGCCCAGATAGTGTTAAACCCAAAGTTGGGACTGGTAACTGAATACTTTTCATTTTGAAATCTACAGCAGATTAATTCTACTTGCTGCAGAACTAAAACAAGAGTCCAAAAGAATACTCAAAAAAATTGATCACCCCGTTTTGAATTGTGGGAGAACTAGATTTAGTCTTAAATTGGAACTTTTCAACCTTAGCCTAAAACTGACCTTCATCCTTTTCTACTACTTACATGCACTGTAAGGGAAGCTGCCTAAGATTTTGAGCTCAGCCTTCTTACAGGACATAAAATAGTTTGTTCCAATTCTTTGTCTTTCATAAAGTTAAAACTCTAACAAACATACTTCCAGTTAGAGCAAAGGCTTGTGTGATCATAATGCTAAACTCACCTGCCTTGACTCTACCTGCTGTCTGAAACACAACTACTCTTTTGCTTCTACTCTTTGCTTCTTTTCTGTACCTTGTTTCCTTTTATCACATTGCCATGATTTCTTCTTTTCCTCCATTTTTCTGTCCCTTTAACTTAAGCTGAGTTTGTATTAGCCACTCTTCTTTTCTTCTCTCAGTTTTACCCACCACTGATGTCTCCAGTGCTTTCTTTTGCACTCTTGTAGCATCTGTTCTTCACGTTGGACCTACCACTCTCTATTTTATAGTCCTGTGCATTCATTCTTGGCTTTCTTTCATTTTAGAATATTATAACACTATATTGACCCCCTATATCCACCACAGCCCACAGACGAAAAACTTGATTCTTCCTTTTCAATACTTTCCCCTTCTACTTTCTAACACAGAAAATAATAGTGATGGCATTTTTTTTTTACTGCAGGGGCAGAAACAAGAAGATTTGGAGAGGTTGTTTGTTAGTTCTTCTAACGTCCCATCAGTGTCAGGTGAAGAAAAGAACGGAAAATGGGTTATAGAAGGTGGAAAAAATGAAATTAATAGCTCGGAAGCAGTTCCTAGGGAGCTGAAAAGCAATGTTTCTGTACATGTTGGCTAGCAGAAGTAATTGCAAGCCATTTGGGCCATAAATTGTTCCTTGACTCTTTCTTTTGAAGCTTCTTTCAGCTATTGTTGACATTCATCTTACCATTACAAACCTGCAGCTCTTCTTTGAGGTCAGCAGAAGCAATTGAGGAAACTGGTGCTTTTTTCACACATCTCTTGCTTTACTTCTGCTGTAGCTCTGGCAACTAATGTTGTTCACAGTAGGAAAGAGTAGAAGTTGTTTATTATTTTCTAAACGTATCAGGAATTAGAAATAAACCTGAACCTGGAGGTGAGCTTTCCCATTGGATTAATTTGATCTAAAAATTTCCTTGAACACAACTCTATGTACCTATAGGAAAAAAAAATACCATTAACTATACCTTGCTCACATAAACCATCTAACTAAATGTTCTTTAGGGAGGAACAACTAGAGGTTTTTTATGATGTAAAAATTTACAGCAGGTTTGAAGTAAAACACAGGTAGTTTTGTTTATACGTACTCTGGAACAAAAAGAAACAAACACTATTGTCACATTGCCTGAAATAGGTCATGATTTGTACATGTTCGCTGATTTTGCTCAAAGCATCAATGTATTTGGCAGTATGTAAAAGCAATCTTACACGTATCTGACCTCTTTCAATAGTTACATACCTTGCCTTAAATGATTGATTGGTTGATTGATTGATTATTACCCAGTCATTTGGACTTTATAGAGATCTGCTACTTTCCTTTGCATTTTAGCTGACATGCAGTATATGTTAAAGTCCATTAAAAGCAAGATTACCTATGTATTTGTACTGATTTGTGTTATTTTTCTTTTTCTTTGTGTTTTTCAACAATTTGTGATTTACAATCCCACTTAAGGCCCTTGCTTTTTAGAAGGATATATACTGTATAGGACTTTCTTTACTAACCTATCATCTTCTACATTATGCTGTGCATAAAAAGATTTTGTGTGTGTGCATTACATTTCCACAGTCTGTTAGTAAATTTAAGAATAATTGTAATATATGTAGCTCTAAAAATGCACTCTAGGGATGATAGTAAACTTTTTTCTTGTATATGTCAGGCTAATACAAAATGGAATCTGAAATCATTGGGAAATAAGGTTTCTTAACACCTTTAAAATCCATGCTGTGCCTGAATGTATAGAGTCTTATCACTTTCATGCACATATATATAAAAACATAAGAAAAAGTGTACACTCACCCTGTGGTCACAGAAGTCCCTATATGGTCATTGTATTGTTTTAATCCACCATACTGACAAAGATTTTGAACATTTTTGTTTGAAAAATATTATGTTCTCTTCTGGGATCGATGTCCTACTCAGATAGGAACTTGCTCTGTTATTTTTTAAAAAGATATCAGCCAGCTATTAAACTTATTTATTTTTGAGTGCTGATATGTATTTTTGAGACAATCAGGCCTCAATCATGCAGATGCCGATTTCCAGAACACAATGTTCTCTGGTATAATTACTATAGGAGGGTGTAGTTTTACTAATCATTTTAATAGACCTAAACAGAATTGTTGACAAATTGCTCTGTTATTTTTTAAAAAGATATCAGCCAGCTATTAAACTTATTTATTTTTGAGTGCTGATATGTATTTTTGAGACAATCAGGCCTCAATCATGCAGATGCCGATTTCCAGAACACAATGTTCTCTGGTATAATTACTATAGGAGGGTGTAGTTTTACTAATCATTTTAATAGACCTAAACAGAATTGTTGACAATTCAAGTTCCTTTCCTGAGATACTGAATTTGTGAGTAAAATAAGATTTTTGGAATCTTATTGGAAGCAAGATACTATATAAACAACAGTTTAAGTACTTGCATTATAAATAAAAGAATCAATGATCACTTTTCAATGAGTTCATCTCACCTGGCCTATGATTTCATACTTTGATCAGCTAGTAAAGCTAAAAAGGTTATGGAGGTAGATCTTGGACACAGTATGTGACATATCTGATCTGTTCTTTCTAATAACTGTTTAAAATCTGTTTGCAACTGAAATGTTAATTCCAAACAGTAACCAACCGAAGTCATTTTTGGAGGAAGCATAGGGATGAGTTCAGATTACTGTGGTGAACTAATTATACTTCCATGTTCAAAATGGAAAATGGAAAGCCCATGTTGGGCCTGCAGCGATAGCACAAGGGGTAATGGTTTTAAATTCAAAGAGGGTAGATATAGACGAGATATAAGCAAGAACTTTTTTACGCTGAGGGTGGTGAAACACTGGCACAGGTTGCCCAGAGAGGTGGTGGATGCCCCATCCCTGGAAACATTCAAGGTCAGGTTGGATGGGGCTCTGAGCAACCTGATCTAGTTGAAGATGTCCCTGCCCACGGCAGGGGAGTTGGACTAGATGACCTTTAGAGGTCCCTTCCAACCCAAATTATTCTATGATTCTATGATTCTATGAAAACACTGATTATTTTAATTTAATTGAGCCTTGTGTGATTTATAAACCCTGCATGTAGCCTTTAATGCTCCTTACATCTTATTCTAATGTCCCTGAATTCTTTTTTCTGATGTTCAACCACTTGTTGACAAATTTGTGTCTTCTGTCAATTTGTGCCCCCCTTACACTCTAAAACTAACCTCGAAGGCTGTGTCTATATTAGTAAATTAAACATTCCCAGGTACTAGAATGTAATTAAACTGACAACTATATTAAAATGGTAAATCAGGCCTTGGCACAGTTTTGGTATATGTTAATTACTTCTCTGCTGAAGAATTTCCTAGCTTAAGCAAGGAGTTAGACTGTCCCAGGGACCACTGTAAAACTTTGCAATAGGCAGCTCGCATTTGACCACCCTTTTGTGGTAATTAAGAGAGCATAGATGCAGGACATCCTCTGCAGGGCACATCTGTGTCTAAGGTAGTTGTCATTTTACCCACTCCAGTACTGCTTTGTCTTCATTCTTCATTCCCCCCACTCTGGACCTAGGATCTAGGAGGCCCATAGATGGGACTGAGTGGATGACCTTAGCATATGAACAAAATTAAAGGCGATAACGATAATGGCCACATTATCCTGCCAGACCCATCTCCTGGTGATTTTCTTTCATAAAGGATGAATGAAACTTTAGTAATTCCAGCTTTCAAAATCTTGAAACCTACATAGATCTTGAAGGATTGACCAGAGGCCTTTTGTATCTCAAGTTCCCTCTTATTTGTGTTCCCTAAGCTTCCATTCAGGTGACCTAACTTCAGTTCAGAGTTCAGAATAACTGAATTTTTTCTCCAGAGCTTATTGAATTGTTTGTCCTTTGAGTTGGCACTCTTTCTACTTTTCTTGGTGAGGGGCAAAAGGAAAAATAGTCACTTATCACAGTGTGGTTTCTCATTACAAAACAACTAGAACACTACGCAGTAATTAATATTTAAGAAAACAAAACAGTGTTGTGTACTTAGCATCCAAAACACCTTCAAATATGCCAGCGTATCACCTCCTGCCCAGTGATCTTAAAAAATTTTCAATGATAGAAAATGCATTAATTATGAAATAATATTAAGAAGTCAGCTAGAACTTGTTGGTAATGAACTTATTTAGCAAGTAACTTGGCTGTTGTTGCAGGATATGAAGGATTATGTGACTGTGGAAATGCTATGATTCTGCTATATATGAGGGTGAAAAAGATTGATTTACCAAATTGGGGAATTCAAGAACCCAATATAATTTGGAGGCTAATTTTTGGAGAAACCTTGTCTGTTCCACTTGCAAGAAGAATGCTGAAGACAGACTTGGTTTTTTGGGTTTTTTATCTATGTGTATCTCCCCTGTCAAGAAATCCCACTAGATACTGCAATTTAGCTCACCCTACTATAATTAAAAGAACATACCTTAAAAACAAGATTACTCTTGACTAATAATGTACCTTGCCTAAGCAAAAAAAATTAGGAAAAAATCAGTTACAAAACAGTTTTATGTTCACTGAGCTGCTAACACATATGCTTTTTTAATGAACACAGTTTGGATAAGATTTACAATTTGTTAAGTATTACAAAAAATATAAACTCTATAATTTAAAGGGTTCTAAAAATAAAACCTGTTTTGAAAAACAATTTTGCAAAATGTAAGCATCTTACTGAGAACACATTTTTTGGTGGGATGGAATAATTTATTCGCCAATTTGATTTTTCTCATCTGTCCACCTTGTACTGCAATATTACTTGAACTGTAGTAATTTAGAACTGCAAGTACTATATTTATTTTCCCGATAAAAATATATCAGTATGTCTCCTCCGTAGCATTCTTTTATGACTCTTATATATACTTATACACAATAACACAAAATCACAAAACATTTTTTTATTATATGACTCAAACCTGTCTCCAAGAATGACATTTCAGTTTCAGTATACTAACTGGCCAATTTTGCATGTGCATTCCTTACTATAATTACATCAAATTATGAAAAATCTCTCAAAGATTTGCAGTAAATATTTATTCTGCATGAACTTAGGATTGACTTTTAATATATGGAATTGATATATAAAGCTCTCTCATTTTATTTGGAGATGAAATGTTTTGGTTCTGAATTAAATTCTGAATATTCCAATAGTTATCCATGCTTATTGCTGGATTTAGGTTTATTTTCATCATAGAACCACAAATTCACAGAATTACTTATGTTGGAAGAGACCTGTGGACGTGTCCTGGTTTCAGCTGGGATAGAGTTAATTTCCTTCCTAGTAGCTGGTACAGTGCTGTGTTTTGGATTTAGGATGAGAACAAAGTTGATAACACACCGATGTTTTAGCTGTTGCTA
>NW_008795259.1:9735370-9746780 GCF_000699145.1 Aptenodytes forsteri | reverse complement strand
CAGTCAACGGGTGGTGAGCAATTGCACTGTGCATCACTTGCTTTGTATATTCTATTATTATTATTATTACATTATTATTATTATTATTTTATTTCAGTTATTAAACTGTTTTTATCTCAACCCACGAGTTTTGTCACTTTTACTTTTCCAATTCCCTCCCCCATCACACTGGGGTGGGGGGGGAGTGAGCGAGCAGCTCTGTGGTGCTCAGTTGCTGGCTGGGGTTAAGCCACAACAGGAGATCATCTAGTTCAGCCCTCACAGTAAAAAATCTTTTTCTTATGTTCAAATGTAATTCCCAATGCTTCAGTTTGTGACCATTGCCTCCTGTCCTGTCACTGGACATAACTGAGAAGTGTCTGGCTCCATCTTCTTTACTCCATCCCAGGAGGTATTTTATACACATTGATGACATCCCCCTGAGCCTTATCTTCTCTAGGCTAAACAATCCGAGCTCTCTCAGCCTCTCCTCATATGACACATGCTCCAGTTTCTTAATGAACTTCATGGCCTTTTGCTGGACTTGCTCCAGTATGTCCATATCTGTCTTGTACTGGAGAGCCCAGAACTAGATCAAATCTCCACTCATGCACTTTACCTTTCCCTTGTCTTTTTCTGATTCTTTTCCATTGAAAACTCAAGTACAGTAATTTTGTATGATGTCACAACTTTTAGTACAACAGAGGAAAGGGAATCGCTGTAGACAACTGCAGTGCAATTAAATAGGTATTTGGAATTTCAGGAAGGAGTCCAAAATGGCTAAATTATCATGTCTCCATTGCTGACCATTCTTCTGAAATTCTGTGTGCAGCTATATGACTTTTATATGTCACAGTGGGAAAGGGGGAAAAAGTGGGGAAAAAATGGATAGTTCCACAATCACATAATATCTTTTTCCCTGAACCACAATAGTAAAACCCATTGTATGTCAGAGTATTTCAGGCAAATGAGGTTTTAAATTGTTAGTACAGCATGGAATATAGAATATTATTAAGTACATAAGAATTTATATGATTCTTGACCAGTATGAACTCACCCAGAAATCCATTTCTTGCTATTGATTAGACTTAATAGCAAAGCAGGCTTAGAGTCTGGTTAGAAAGGAAAATTAGTACTTTGCTTTAGATACTAAAAAGAACAATTTTAAGTGTTTGTTTAAATGTTATCTAATTGGTGTGCTTTCCTTCATGAGTAGTACTGTATCATCAGCTACATCCACTGTCATTTGCATCTATTCAAACTGCTCTTCATGTGCTACCAGGTTCAGACAGTACTGAAAGGAATTAACCTTCCTTACAAATATCCTCAAGACATTTCACAGTAATATTTTTCCCCTTGCACAGCATGCATGGGTAATGGTAGCAACTCTGGGGGTTTTATGATACAAACTTCAGGGGTCACCACTGCATGAAAAAATTGACCAAAAAAAATGCTGTCTTTATATTATCTTGTGTATTCCTCAAATATAAATATTTAGTCAAAGAACATTTAACACAATATCAAAAGCATATCAACATCGCTACTTTATATTTTCTAGTTAGGGGCCAATATTGATACTTCAAATTGCTAGTGTTTAATGAAATACTCACATTATTAATCTATACTTCACTATCTTACAAAATTACTGTCTTTATGACAATATTATAGTAACAGTACAGATCAAGAGATGTAGTTGCTCATTTATATGACATATGTATATAGAACATGAACATAGCTGTATAAAAAGTACTCAAAAAAAGTTCAGGCTTTATGAATGTAAACTGTAAAAATCAACAAACCAGTAGTCTAAAAAAAATTAATTTGTGTTCAGATATCATATGCTGAAATAGTTAATTTTTTTTCCATTTTCGTAATACCTTCCTTTACAATACAGAAAAACAATGCTGTGTATATCCAAAACCTGAAAAATAACATTCACATGCAAAGTCATAGCTCTTACCACAGCCTGGGTACATTATATCACCTGCAAATGTGAGAACAGTAAATTATGTGATGGTCTATATGCTCATGGAGACAAGATGAGAATGGAGTTTCTTTTGTGATCTTTTTCCTGAAGAATGTCATCCCAACACTCTTGTCATTTTCTTGTGGGGACATTCATGTTTCTCCACAGCCCTGAATACTTCTTTCTGGCTTGGATTTCTTTGCTGAACTGTCTGAGCCTGGGTACAAAATTTGTAACATATTGGGAAAAAAAAAAATATCAAGCAAACTATTAAGCAGAGGCCAAAAAAGGAAAGTGGCAATCAGAGACATGGATACTTATTTGTGTAGTTTCTAGCAGCTGCAACTGTGGCACCTGAACATATCATCTCAATGCAAAGAAAAAAAAAAAGCCAAAAATATGGTCTCTGTTGAAGACTGTAAAAGTATATTTTGAAAAAAAATAGTATCCAAAATATTTGAGAGGAATTAGAGATGACTGCTTAACTGCATATCTAAATCAGCCTTAACTAACCTACAGAACAGCAGTGGTGTCTTTGTGAGATAGAGCTATGTGGATATGTTATGTAAAATGGCCAGCTGACTGCACTTGTTTTGTGTGACTAACATTTATCACTGTAAATGACCATTTCCTTTCCTTTCCTTTCCTTTCCTTTCCTTTCCTTTCCTTTCCTTTCCTTTCCTTTCCTTTCCTTTCCTTTCCTTTCCTTTCCTTTCCTTTCCTTTCCTTTCCTTTCCTTTCCTTTCCTTTCCTTTCCTTTCCTTTCCTTTCCTTTCCTTTCCTTTCCTTTCCTTTCCTTTCCTTTCCTTTCCTTTCCTTTCCTTTCCTTTCCTTTCCTTTCCTTTCCTTTCCTTTCCTTTCCTTTCCTTTCCTTTCCTTTCCTTTCCTTTTTTCCTTTTTCCTTTCCTTTCCTTTCCTTTCCTTTCCTTTCCTTTCCTCCTTTCCTTTTTTCCTTTCCTTTCCTTTCCTTTCCTTTCCTTTCCTTTCCTTTCCTTTCCTTTCCTTTCCTTTCCTTTCCTTTCCTTTCCTTTCCTTTCCTTTCCTTTCCTTTCCTTTCCTTTCCTTTCCTTTCCTTTCCTTTCCTTTCCTTTCCTTTCCTTTCCTTTCCTTTCCTTTCCTTTCCTTTCCTTTCCTTTCCTTTCCTTTCCTTTCCTTTCCTTTCCTTTCCTTTCCTTTCCTTTCCTTTCCTTTCCTTTCCTTTCCTTTCCTTTCCTTTCCTTTCCTTTTTTCTTTTCTTAACGAAGAGTTATAATATTTATAAATTGCTACAGACACCTGAAATTTAGCAGGCAGGAAAAGACCTCCAGAGAATGCATATTTTCCTCATGAAGTATTGTTTAATATTGTTTGCAGATCTGTGGGTTGTTTTTTTTTTCTTTCATTTGTCCAACTGTGAGGGATCTGTTAACCTGCTATATTAAATACCCATGAAGATTCAGGCCCAGGCAGAAAACTCCACTTGGAGCAGTCTTAGAGGAAGAGGAACTTTCATCCTGGAACAACCCATACAGATACAGACTTATGCATATGCAGGAGTGCGCTCCAGTACCTACAGTTTCAGGACGCAGGATGTGCTGCTCTGGCTCCTAACTAGTGAAGAAAAATGAGAGTGTGCCACTATAGACTAATCCCATACTGTTTCCCAGACACAACACATTGCTCATTCTCTCCCTGGGTTAGCAAGTCCCTGTACTACCAGCTATAACTTTTACTCTGGTACCTTGCGTATTAAAGATTCATGATAATTCATATCCTACTGATGTATTAAAAACAAGGTAAAGATGGGTTGCTTATTGCATTCTTCAATTTTTAAATTCTGGTGAATTTGAAAAGCATCCAGTATTCCTCTTCTGAAAGCAACTGCTCATACATTAAGAAATGCTACATTTACAATGTGATTGACCTTAATTTATCCCCTCCCTCTTATGTGTACCTATATGTACTGATATTAACATAATGCTGCATTCTGCATTCATCTTTTTTTTGGGCCTTGTTTTGCACAGGAAGAAATGACTTTCATAGGAAATTGTAAAACTGTTGTGGCTATTTTCTTTTTTCTGTGTGGGATGCTATTCATCTGGCAAGATCAAGAAACTTTGAAATGCAAATATTACCTCACACCATTTCTCTCTGTTTCTTTGGAAAATTTATTTATGTTGTTTGATTTGGTTTTCCAAACTAGAACTTAGTTCACAAAGGTGCTAAACAGATTGACTAACATCCTAATAATCTTAAAGATAAAAACTGAAAAATGCTAACAGTACATCTGTGTTTTATAAAAATATTTGAAGTTGTTTACAGAAGCTTTTGACCGTAAGCAGAAGCATAGTACTGAAATACATGATAATGGACATGTATTGAGGATGTGAATCTGATAAATAACCTCAAAATTAGGCTAAACATAGGCGTAACTACAGCAGAGGGAAATATTCATTAACCCCAACTTTATCGGTTTCAAGTTTTGATTTTTTTGCGTTTGTATTTGAAGTGTACTACAGAGGTTGAATTGACAGCCAACTGTAAAATATATCCAGGAACTCCATCTGAATAGACATGTAGATTGCTTTGTCAGGGATGCTGTGAATAATCTAAAACTGCAGCTTCTTGTGAGGAAAAAAAAATACAGGGAAAGTATAAGTAGCTACAAGTACACATCTCAACATTTCAAATTCTCTTTCAAGTCTCTGTTATGCATATGCTATGGGATCAAATTAAGCTTTACACACTTCATTGAATCCTATACGTTTATAGACATGTAGATTGCTTTGTCAGGGATGCTGTGAATAATCTAAAACTGCAGCTTCTTGTGAGGAAAAAAAAATACAGGGAAAGTATAAGTAGCTACAAGTACACATCTCAACATTTCAAATTCTCTTTCAAGTCTCTGTTATGCATATGCTATGGGATCAAATTAAGCTTTACACACTTCATTGAATCCTATACGTTTTAATGCAAACAATGCCGTGATTGCCAATATTCCATTAGGAATAGGATTTTATAGACATCCAGTAAGCATAAAGAATATAACAGAATTTTTTCCCCATATGGAATTTACAAACATCAACGCAAAGGTATTGTTGTTGCATTCAAAATATTGTTTAAGGGCAAAAAGGAGGCACACTTTATAAATATATAATTAAAGCCAACAATTTACTGTTCGTATAATCTTAATAGTCTAGACACAATTATTGAAGAAAAAACAAAGAATAATAATGCAGGTAGAGTACTTACATACAGGAAAAGTCACAATAATAGCAGCAATACAATTAAAATTGTAACTCACTTCTTAGTTTCTAGCACTTTTCTGGGTGTTATGTTCACCCTTTCTCTGCTCCTCTAGGTCCTGAAGTCAGTGGTTTCACACTACTGTTAATGATGGAGTTTGCTACTGTGAGTGGCCAGCATCTGGAGTCCTTCGTTGGGAGGACTATGATGTTCATGTTGATAATTTCTTCTTCTCTTCCTCTCTCTTCTTTTTTTTTCTCATCCTTCGTTCTTCGTTGGGAGGACTATGATGTTCATGTTGATAATTTCTTCTTCTCTTCCTCTCTCTTCTGTCTTTTTTTTTCTTCTTTCTTCTGCTTAGGGTAATTTTCAAATGCTTGCTAACATGCTTTTATAAGTTTCTCTCTCTTTTGGTTTACAGTTCTGTGTTACATCCAAATTTACTATATATGGTGGATTTTACATGTCAGGTATTATTTGTGTTCTCTTTGTTACCCCTAAAACCAGGTGTGCCCATCTCTGGGTCTGCATTTCTTTAACTGACTGCTGGAGAGTTGCTGGTAGTTGGGGGATCTCCAGTGCCAAGCCTGTGTCCCCCTTCTTCTCATCCCATGAGAATCCTCTACACCCCATCTTGTGCCTCCATTTCTCAAGGCCTCTGTTATTGTACCAGGCCTGTATTTCTGTATCTTGTTTTGCACAGGAAGAAATGACTTTCATAGGAAATTGTAAAACTGTTGTGGCTATTTTCTTTTTTCTGTGTGGGATGCTATTCATCTGGCAAGATCAAGAAACTTTGAAATGCAAATATTACCTCACACCATTTCTCTCTGTTTCTTTGGAAAATTTATTTATGTTGTTTGATTTGGTTTTCCAAACTAGAACTTAGTTCACAAAGGTGCTAAACAGATTGACTAACATCCTAATAATCTTAAAGATAAAAACTGAAAAATGCTAACAGTACATCTGTGTTTTATAAAAATATTTGAAGTTGTTTACAGAAGCTTTTGACCGTAAGCAGAAGCATAGTACTGAAATACATGATAATGGACATGTATTGAGGATGTGAATCTGATAAATAACCTCAAAATTAGGCTAAACATAGGCGTAACTACAGCAGAGGGAAATATTCATTAACCCCAACTTTATCGGTTTCAAGTTTTGATTTTTTTGCGTTTGTATTTGAAGTGTACTACAGAGGTTGAATTGACAGCCAACTGTAAAATATATCCAGGAACTCCATCTGAATAGACATGTAGATTGCTTTGTCAGGGATGCTGTGAATAATCTAAAACTGCAGCTTCTTGTGAGGAAAAAAAATACAGGGAAAGTATAAGTAGCTACAAGTACACATCTCAACATTTCAAATTCTCTTTCAAGTCTCTGTTATGCATATGCTATGGGATCAAATTAAGCTTTACACACTTCATTGAATCCTATACGTTTTAATGCAAACAATGCCGTCATTGCCAATATTCCATTAGGAATAGGATTTTATAGACATCCAGTAAGCATAAAGAATATAACAGAATTTTTTCCCCATATGGAATTTACAAACATCAACGCAAAGGTATTGTTGTTGCATTCAAAATATTGTTTAAGGGCAAAAAGGAGGCACACTTTATAAATATATAATTAAAGCCAACAATTTACTGTTCGTATAATCTTAATAGTCTAGACACAATTATTGAAGAAAAAACAAAGAATAATAATGCAGGTAGAGTACTTACATACAGGAAAAGTCACAATAATAGCAGCAATACAATTAAAATTGTAACTCACTTCTTAGTTTCTAGCACTTTTCTGGGTGTTATGTTCACCCTTTCTCTGCTCCTCTAGGTCCTGAAGTCAGTGGTTTCACACTACTGTTAATGATGGAGTTTGCTACTGTGAGTGGCCAGCATCTGGAGTCCTTCGTTGGGAGGACTATGATGTTCATGTTGATAATTTCTTCTTCTCTTCCTCTCTCTTCTTTTTTTTTCTCCTTTCTTCTGCTTAGGGTAATTTTCAAATGCTTGCTAACATGCTTTTATAAGTTTCTCTCTCTTTTGGTTTACAGTTCTGTGTTACATCCAAATTTACTATATATGGTGGATTTTACATGTCAGGTATTATTTGTGTTCTCTTTGTTACCCCTAAAACCAGGTGTGCCCATCTCTGGGTCTGCATTTCTTTAACTGACTGCTGGAGAGTTGCTGGTAGTTGGGGGATCTCCAGTGCCAAGCCTGTGTCCCCCTTCTTCTCATCCCATGAGAGTCCTCTACACCCCATCTTGTGCCTCCATTTCTCAAGGCCTCTGTTATTGTACCAGGCCTGTATTTCTGTATACTACATCATTATGTTAAAGTCGTAAATATCTCATTCTAGATAGAATACCTGCTTGTTACTGCAATCTAACACTTCAACTGTAGCATACGAAGATAAAAATAAAGCAAATTAGCAATAGACACTTGGTGAATTAGAGAAATTGTTGTCACAGTTAAACAAGGCAGATAAGCGAAGTTCAGACAGAGCAGGTCTGACAAGCCCCTGTACTGAGGCCTTACAAGCTCAACACAAAGCTTATGGCCTGCTACTAGAGGTGTCAGTACTGTGTTATTGGGCTACACGGTTGCATAGTGAAGTACAGGACCAAGCTTGTACCCTGCCTGTGTAGCAGGTGTAAAAAGTCACTCAAGTCATTGTGACCAGTCAGTGCAACAGCTGAGATTCAGACCCTTGGGTTCCACTCTGCTGTGTGACATTATGGGGTATAATGCTGCCAGGGGATGAAGGCAATTAAAATGTACATTGGTGTTTGCCTAATAAATAAAATGACAGTAATTGTTACTGCTATGGAACTTACAATGTTGTGTGTAGAGCAAAAGCTGCATCAGTGGGGAGAAATAACAACTTACTTGAAGAAGATGGATGTCTTGATGGAAAGACAGAAATATTGAATAGAGAAAGTAACACACTATGTGCTCCTTCATGCTTGCCTGATAAATAAAATTAAATTGAAAGCACCATTAAGTACAGTTTGTTTAGAATATTTACTATTAGATTTTTTAACCGATAATTTAAACCCCCCCACATTATAGTTAAGGTTCTAACCAGACTAAATGGTTTGATGGTGATGATTCTATTGAGAAATTAATGTGCAAGCCAAATTAAAAGAGGACGCTCCTGAAGCTAATACAGAAAATAAATATATACATTAAAAAAAAGTGATAAAAATAGAATAAGGGCATGAATAAACCTACCATGGAATAACTCCACTACATGTTCCCATAGAATGCTTGGCATTTATTATGGAAATATTTGGTAGCTATTTCTATAATTTTTGGCTTTAAAATATTGATTACTATTTTTATGCTTTTTGAAGCTTTGTTAAATAATCACACTTTAAAGTTATTGTATAAGTAAACGACCAGTAAGGTTTCATCAGCTCACTGAGTCAATCATCTGTAGATCAAACAGAGAAATTTTTGCTTTTTTGAGGCAGACCTGAGAAAAGATATTCACCTGATTCATTCAACTGAAGCAAGCAGCACCTTGCTATGGCGATCAAGAAGTTGTATACCACATTATCATTCTAGTCTAAAAGAAGCCTCTAGAAATACTCAAGCTAAAAAGAAAAAAGTGTGATATTGTCTGGAAATAAACTACAGTAGCATATTTAGGGGGAAAACCTTTACTACTTGATTTAAAAAGCCTGGAGTGCATTATGACTGTGTTACATTCATCTGTAATATTGATAATAATGTGTTCACAAAGTAGGAAGTCGGTTAGAACTTCAGACTGTATGACTGGGCATATAAGCACAGGCAACCAATTTTATAAAGAGAGAGGCTTCCTCAGTCACTAATTTCAAGACATTTCTCTGTCTCCCATCTGACTGCTGACCCTCTTTGCTCCACTCCAGAAACAGCAATACACACTCTTTCCATTTCTAAATGGATGGATCAGATAAATTGTTTTGAATTTTTTTCTGTCTCTACACAGATCATATTGCTTCAGTTTCCACTCCATCCACTTCATCTGAAACTGCTTTTATGACACCTTCTAACACTTATTTCTGGCTAGATGTTCTAGTCTGTATTTCACCACATGACCTGAAGCCTTTCTCTTGATTTATTTCATCAGCAATGAAAGTCGTCTTCTCCTAGACATCCATGATTTTATAAGAGTATTTCTAAGTCTGACGTCTCTTGATTCTCCTCCTACATTTTTGAATAATCACCAGGAACCTGCATTGGTGGTTTCATCCCTGTTTTCCTAAATAGTCAGGATACCCATGCTCTTACTCTTTTCTTCTGGCCTCATTCTTTGGATGCCCTTAACTTTTTTTTGCTTGCACATTGTCATGAGCTCTCAGACCCCATCACAACTGGGGATCATGAGTTACCATTTTTCTGTCCTAAGTTATCACTTTTTCAGGTGTGTCCCATTCTCCTCTCGGATCACTGCCTTGCTGATCTCTTGTCCTCCCATATCCTTGCTGCTGGTGGACTCTTTAATTGGATGAAAAGCTTTGATGATAGCTCAACAGCACAGTATCAAATGAGACAAATGAGAGGACTGCACACTTTTACTCCTTTGCTGAGACTCCATCGATCTACCAGAGCTCAGTTTGCCTTATGTTGTTGGATAACAAAAAGGCAATGAAGTAGTTTGTGCTTCTTGTGTTTGTTTTTGAGAGCAAATTCTAGTGCTTGAAAGTTCATTTGTGCACTTAATGAATACCTGGCCTGTGAAATTTTTAGGGAAGGTAAAGGTAAATCGGTTCTAATGTGATTTTAAGTGGAAAGCTATTATTGCTTCATTAATACTGTGTTCATCTGCTTATGTATTTTTTTTTCTTTCCAAGGGTTGTATGAAAGGAGTCTGCAACTGCAGATGTCAGCACATGATCTCATGGCAGATGATGCCATTTGCCATAGAATAGCAGGAGTCATCTAATTCTCTTACATTTGATGGCTTCAGCACTGCTACCAGGGCTGCACTCCAGCAAGGTACCGAGCAGCTTCTGCAAAATGCTCAACATCAGCAAGTCCAGGAATACAGTAGTCTCTGAATGTGTGCATGTGTGTTTGTGTATGTGCATGTTTATATGTCATGTTAGTGTTCATTGCTCTAAAAAGGTACTTACTGACTTCCAAGATCTGTCTTTAAGTAACACTGGTTTTCATGAAGCCTAAGCACTTGCATTGATTTTTATTACTTGTCAGTTTTCTGTCAAACCTCTGGCTTATTAAGTGTAATCTATATTGCTTTGTACATTAAGCGAGGCAAATAGCATGTTAAGCTCCATATACAAGTTCTACTCAAATCCTCATAAATTGCACATACATTTCCTCTCTTTACTACCTTTTGAAAATGAAATGCTTCCGTTACTCTGTCATAGGAATAGGCAACTCTTGTCATTTTCTCATCTGTTTGTCTGTCTCCCTGTATATCTTTTTGTAGTTTAAAAGGAAAGAAAAAAAATGAACATTGTATGTTGCAACGTATTTCCAAATAAAACTTTCTGATTAAAAAATGAGGCATTTAAGTAATTGCTTGATCAAAAAAAAGCGTATGACTTCTGTACAATGATACTGCCCATGCCTAACTAATGGATTTTATAAAAAGTGCATGTTTATAAAAGTGTTCAGGTCAAGAAATTAACAGAACTGATGAATAGTCTGTTCCTTTAACTTGAAATCATTATATGCTGAACCTCTCACTTTTTGGAATTCTGACCCACTTGGCAGGAAACAAAGCCTCACTTGTATTCATCTGTAATGGGTCCGTTAAATCTTGGTCTAGCACATGTTGCCATAGTTAAATGGACCAAAACAAGCTGAGAGCTGTAGCTCACTGTACTCAATTAAGTAATCAAACTTACAGGACACAGGATTGATTAATGAACCAAAATATGATCCAGTGAGATGTCAACCAAAGTTTAACTTAAATATACTTCCCTGTATCACTCCTCTGTTCATTTTTATAAAGCTTTCCAAATAGCTTCCCAGTTTACTGTCACTATTTTCCTCACTGCCTTATTTTGTTACTCATTTACATTTCATATTGTCACATATTTGTATAACGCCTTGTGGTTTAACCTCAGCCACCAACTAAGCCCCACACAGCTGCTCGCTCACTGCCCCCCAGTGGGATGGGGGAGAGAATTGGAAGGGTAAAAGTGAGAAAACTCATGGGTTGAGATGAAGACAGTTTAATAGGTAAAGCAAAAGCTGCGCACACAAGCAAAGCAAA
>NW_008795259.1:9731038-9734304 GCF_000699145.1 Aptenodytes forsteri | reverse complement strand
AAACTGAAAATGTAGGAGGAATTTCAAGAGGGCAAAGTTAACTATTATTCATATTGAAATATTTCTGGCAAAATGGGATATGTTTTTTTTTTTTCAATCACCTGTTATGAAGGATGATGTGGATATGTCTCAGGCATAAATCCATTGGCAACTACAATGTTTAACAAAAAAAACTCATATTTCTCAGGCTGATCTGAACAGGGAGTTTATGTGTATCATAAAACTATCAATTTTCAGTAGAAATAAAATTAATTTACTTTTTGGTTTTTTCACACCAAAAGTAAATGTGGATGATAAAATTACCTAAGTCAGCTTTTACTATAAAAACTGTTGCAGCTGAAAGTCCCTGCACTCAAGAGATAATGCTCTTGAAACCTGTAGGAGTATGCTAAGTTAAAAGAAAACTGTCCATGAAAAACCATTCCTAATACTTGATTTTCAGGGGGAAAAAAAAAACAAACCACACCACACCAAACTACACAGATACAGGGATGATTTGTAGAACAGTAACTATACTTAAATAAACAAAATGGTCTTTTCAGTACTGTCTCCATAATCTTTTCATGTTGCTTGTGCTTTTTGTTTGTTTTTTTTTTTTTTTCCAGATATGGAAGTCAGAAAAAAGAAACATAGCAAATCAGTCACAACTGAGCTTGTCTTATACAGAAGTGAAAGCTATAAAGGATGCATTTGATAATTTTGAAGCATGAAAGAAAGCAGCTGCCATGAAAGGCCATTTAATAATCCTAAGAAAATGATTAAGCAATCATCATCAGTAATTCCATATTTTCAAAGCAGGTTGGAGTATTGAGAAGGTAAAATAGAATGGTGTCCTATCTTTTTGAAATAAAACTATAAAATGTAGATGCATCTGAGATTGGACAAGAATGTTAAATAATATGGTAAACATCCCCATTGGGACCATTGAAATGTTGGAATCAGTGATGGTAAAACAAAGTTTGTGAGAAATTTGAGGGCACTTGAAAGGAAATAAAGGAAAGGTCAGTTATCTGTCTGACATAAATCTCATGTAGAACAGTAAAAAAAAAAAAGCTGATTTTGGAATCTCTTAAAAAAATTAAATTATAAAAATTTAATTACTTCCAGAATTTTAATGTTATGCTAAATAAGTCTCTGTCCAGCTGGACAAATTTTCTGCTTTGACTTTGGATGTTTGTGATGTAAAACATACAATCCACATGTTTTCAACACTAGTTTGAGCAATTTCTTCGGCCAGCCTGACTTTTCTTATTTCAAAAAAAGATCAGTTATCTGCAGATCAATCAGAGAGCTAGCAGAATAGAGCTCATTCTGTTTTGACTGTTCAGCTGTGAATATGTGATGGGGTCAGCCAGTACTCACTGGTTAGACAAGTGAGAGGCAGCAGAGATTCACAATTACTAATGCTGCACTTACAAATACTTGGCAATCTCAAGAAAGATATTAGGTACATATAATTCTCCTCAAGCAAGCAAAAAAGGGGAAGTAATGCACGTGGGAGGAAGGGTTCTTAGGAGCAGAAGTATTTTAATGAAAATGAGGGGGGTTAAAGACAGTGCATTGCACTGGAAAAAATACTATCCTCATGGAGAAGAAAGGGGTGTGAGGAAGGAAGAATAATTCTGTAAGAGGAGATGGAAACACACATGACAAAAAGAAGTGATCAGAATTTTAGGGCAGCCAATGAAAAAGGTCCTTTCCAGCTCAAGATTACTATGCAGCATAAGCAATCCTACACATATTATGAGCACTTACCAGCTAGGAGCTGACAGTGCTATGGGAGCTAGACACAGGTACCTGGAGAGACGAGTGCTTCAAGGCGAAGATTAAACTAAGTGCCCTCAGCTCTCAAAATAAAATTTATAGTGAGAGCACTGGTGAGGTAGAGGACATAAAGGTCTCAAAATGGAGGTTTAGAGATGGAGGAAGATGATGTGCAGCTTAATTGAGCTGTGAATCCCTGTACTACATATTAAAAAGGTATGCAAAAAAAGTATCAGTAGACAAATCTAGACTGCTCAGTTTGGGACCACATATCACTGTCAAAAGCATTTTACCTGAGCTGTAGAAGCAGTCATATTAAGGCTCACTTCTGCATCTGATGATTCAGGTTTTATGTAAAGCCTCTACACTTCATTCTCAGCCCAGCAGTAGAGCCCAAACAAAAAATAAGAAATATGTGCCTCAGTATTTGTATGCTGAAATATAGCTACATAAAATTAGTGCTAATCAGTTTCCATTTAAAAGCACCTTTTATCCTTCAGAAATGTTTTACAATCAATTGGCTATATATAATTTGTATTTTAAACTATGATATATTTGAAATATATGGAATGAAATTAGCTTTATCTCAATAACTTCAGTCAAAGTTAATTAAGGGGGAAAAAAAGATTGAAATCTAGTCAATGAAAGTAGCAAGAGATGTGAAAGGTTTAATAACAGATGCATGGTCACACTGAGATCTTTGAGAGTTTAACTTCAGTCTGTGTGTAAGAAAAATGTCACCAAAATGTTGACTCAAACTGAAAAAAAAATCTGATTCTATGCCTATTTTGCTTAACTATTGTATCATTAGAATGCAGAGAGAGAGAACTGTATGTGCTTATCTGTAGAAGGGAGAAAAATCAGAACTATGAGGTTATATTCTTTTATGCTCTGTACGTACCATCTAGTTGTGGAGGAAAAAGAGAAACTCCTGTGAGTTCCCTGTCATGCATCACTTACTGTAAGAAATGGAAGCCATAAAGCTTGTACTCAGAGCTTAAGCCTCCTTTAATGGATTTAGTCTCATGTAAAAATGCCCTGAATAAATAAGGATGGATAACAGGGCAGATGCCGCCCCACGCGCAGTTTTGAGAAAACTCTTCAGCAAGGGAGAAGAAAGAATTTACATCATCATTACATCATCTTCTCTTGAGATTTCTGTCTCATAAAGAAGGGACCTCCTTGAAGAAGCTGACTGGAAGATATGGATCTGTTTTTCACTTCACCCAGGTCAGCATCTTCTAGGCAAACTCAAGGTGTATATGCATGCATGTTATTTGTTCTCTTTTTTTCCTATAGCTGTTGCAAAATCCAATTTTTTCTGAAATTATTATCCCAAGCCACTGTCATGTTCATACAAATAAATTGGTTCATGATTTCTGTTAAAGTAAGTTATTCCAGACAAGGCAATAGATCAAAGTCAGAGCTTAAAACCTGAAATAACATCATAGCTTACTGTCTGTTCGTTCTTGCTCCCCCCCCCCCCCTCTTTCTTATATACT
>NW_008795259.1:9704088-9729820 GCF_000699145.1 Aptenodytes forsteri | reverse complement strand
TTCCTTGGCACTTACAACCTAGTTTTTATGCCACTTCATAACTTGCTATGAATACTTACTACAAATTGCTTTCTGTAATCTTTCATCTTTGGGTTGTAGGGGGGACTTCTGAGACTTGGGTTTTTTTGCATTAGTTAGTTTACAGTAATGAGAACAGATTTCCTATGATATGAGGCCAATAAAGATCTAGGATTCCTTTGCAATTGGTTGCAGAACATACATGAGAGTACAGACTACTGCATAATGTCAACTCTAGGACACATAAAGTGACTAATGTATACAAATAAAGTCATATTTCGATACTTACCCATCTCTTCTGTTGTTCCAAAGTACAAAAACCTGCCACTTGAATACCAATATGACATAGCTTGAAGAGAGAGTAAAATACTTTTAAAAAAGTAGTTCTGGGCATTGCTGTCTAGAACATTTCAGAGAACTGTGATAGAAGGTAGGAGATTTTCATCAAAGATCCTAATTTGGAAGACTCAGTGGCAAGTTTTTACCTTTTGCAGAAGATGCTGTAGGAGACCAGCTATTGCCAAGTGTATGTTCACACTAGTTCCCTGTGCTAGGCAGTCTTTAGAGGCCCTCAGTACTCTGGTAAAGCTGTCCTGGTGTTTCTGGAGGATCGACATCATGATGACAGGCAGATAAGCCGGAGCAATTTAAGATAAGAGCTGTGCTGCGATAGGTGGTAAGTTTGAGAGAGTGCTGTAATATTTCTCTTTCTCCTGTTTTTGTCTGTTTGAGTCTCAGAGCCTGGCTTCCAGCTGGGTTTATTATTGAACTACTACATTAACAGTTCCAAGAAATATGCAAAACTAACATCATACATCTATCATATATGGTTTACTTTTTTTTTTTTAACATGTGGATGTGAAGGTTGTTAGAGCACTGTACAGAGTCTAGCAAGAAAGAACATCTCAGTTCACCAAGCAGTGAAAAAAATAGGTATCTCCTCAGTCTCCTAGTCCATGGGAAAAATTATATTTCTCTATTCCAGGTTTAAGGATACAGTACATTTGGGGAAGCAGAGTGTTATTGCAGTTGCTGGTGCCATCCATTACCTTTCGACATATCTAGACAGAATATTTGTGGGTGGGATTATTTGGGTATAGAATGAGTGGCAAATGCATCTATATTAACCATGCCTATTAGAAGTTTTAATTTTACTTTAAAAATGTAACTTTTTTTTTTTTCATCTACGTTCTGCTAACAGTTCAGGCCTTGTATTCTACTTTTGAAGATTACATAAAAACAAACAACTCAGATATTATTAATTCCCTTCTGTTTAGAGATATCCATTATTGTACATGCTTACATACTCATACTTTATGAAATTGTATACTATATAACAACAGTAAAATTTTCACTCAAACAATAGAGACTTTTGGAGAACAAGTCTTATGAGGAGCGGCTGAGGGAACTGGGACAGTTTAGCCTGGAGAAAAGGAGGCTGAGGGGAGACCTCATCGCTCTCTACAACTACCTGAAAGGAGGTTGTAGCGAGGTGGGTGTTGGTCTTTTCTCCGAAGTAACAAGTGATAGGACGAGAGGAAATGGCCTCAAGTTGCGCCAGGGGAGGTTTAGATTGGATGTAAGGAAAAATTTCTTTACTGAAAGAGTGGTGAAACATTGGAACAGGCTGCCCAGGGAAGTGGTGGAGTCCCCATCCCTGGAGGTATTTAAAAGACGTGTAGATGAGGCGCTTAGGGACATGGTTTAGTGGGCATGGTGGTGTTGGGTTGACGGTTGGACTCGATGATCTTAGAGGTCCTTTCCAACCTCAATGATTGTATGATTCTATGATTCTATGAATGCTTACTAAAACCTGGAAAGCAAAAAAGCTGAAGAGTTCATGAAGTCCATCTCATTTCCATGAGAGAAAATTGCAAAATTCTGTTAAGCAGGATTTAGAAACCCTAAAATGATAGTTTTAAAATATAAAGAGCATTAATTTTTAAACTCTGGTGACATTAAAAATATACTATTATAAATGGAAGACAGTTCTGTGAAACTCTTTAATGTAGTGAGCTTATAACGTAGTGCAGCTTATAACCATGCACATGTACAGAAATCTATTCAAAATTTTCAGCTACATTAAATTTTTCATGACTTTTGCTAGTGTTTTGAACACAGTAGTTAATCTTGAAATGAGCTTCAATTCAGTTAATATTCCATAGTATGCTACAGAATTATAAAGATACTGGTAGAAAGAAATGGGATGGATGTGTCTTTGGAATGCAACCTCAAAAAGGTAAGTTTACAGAGCTTCAATTACAGTAATTTCTGTTACTGAGTATGACAATTTGGAAATAAGAGTAGCCATAGCAAGTTTTTGTTGAAGGGGAAAAATACAGGGAAAATTATCCCTTCTGCAGAAATAGTGAAATAACTTTGTATAGGAGTCTATATGTAATAAATAAATAAAATAATGGAAAGATTTTTTGTTGTTGATGTTGGGCTAAAAGGTACTTAAAGTAATTTGAGGGGTGGAGGGAAAATCACACAGTAGGGAAAATTATCCTTCCAAGTATCTTCCCGGATGCTCATAGCAAATGCTGCCATTTTGGAGGATTTTTTTACTGTTAGTGTTTTCTGAAAGAGGTGTTGGGTAGTTACTTTGATAAAGCTGATTGGGTTTTTTTGCTAATCAAAATGTCATTTTCCTGTCATAACCATCAGACCCACTGAGTGGATACTACATTTTGTCCTTCTCCTTTATTGAAGATGGAAAGGTGACTCACCCAGGTTCTGTGACAATCAACTGATTACTTTGTCTCCCCTCCCGGGGATGTCTGTTAATTTGCTTAGGTCATTGGTAAACACCCCTTCTGAAAGCTGTGGCTGTTCCTTGTAGTTTATCAGTGCAGCAGTTCAGACACCATGTTGCATTTAATGTACTCAGTTTCTTTAGTTTCTTTCAGGTGGTAGTTCAAACACAGATACGAATTAAAGTACATGCACGTTCATTATGACTCTATCCAATCTTGCTTCCATGACTTCAAATGAAAGCAGTCCATTTGTAAATAAGGACAGTTACATGTTTAAAAACATTTACACGTTTCTCTATTAAAACCATTTTTCTGAGGTTTAGAAAAATATAGCTACATTTTTTTATTTATCATGACTTCTCACTTTTCCGGTTGTGTTTCTTGTTTAAATACAGGTGTTTACACGTAGGAAAGGCTCTTCTGACTCTATTTTCAACTTGGCAAATGAGAAGAAGGGAATAGTGGAGGCAATATAGAAAGTTCACTCGCCATTTTTTCTTCCAGTATGTGGGTGTGGATTGTTACAAAATTGGGTAACGTTCCTTACTGTTGTGTACACTGGATAGGACAGTCATTATTACTGCATCATTATATTTGATATTAAAGGTCCTTCTTATGGCACAGCAAACTAGGCACAGACCAGGAACTGAATTGTATTAGAAAGGTGTCAGAAGAAAGAGGGACCTGTTCTGATGGAGCACCGGATTGTCGTTCAGTGTCTGGATTATACGGTGTTTCACTTCAGCAACAGAGTCCCCTTGGATAAAAACTGACAAGGCTCATTAGACAAGCTTTAAACAGGTAAGATAAAATAGAGAAGAATCTTTTCCTTGGCTGTAACGTAACACGTACTTCAGTCAGAGGTGTTCTGCCGTAAGATATGACAAATAAGAAATGCATAACACACCGTGGAATGGATCATCACTGCTTATCATTGAAGCCAAGATCTTATTAGGATTTGAAAAAAGGATTAGACATTTATATGGATGAGAACATCCACAGGTCTTTTAGATAAAATTAGAAAGAACTATAATCCCTTATGCTTCAAAGAAATACCACTCTAACTGATGGGGAAATAAAAAAACTTTCTTTAAGATCAGGTGACTCCATTACTTACCACTATTCTAATTCTGTATTTCTCTGAGGGTGGGGCCCTGGCTACTCTCAGAGAGAAGATACCAGACTAGAGATATTTATGTTTACATGTGTACATACTGGCAATTTTACAAGTGTACAGGAGTCATGTGAGAACTGAAATAAATATCATGTGACCAAAAAAAAAGAAAATACAAAGGTTAGTCAAACCATAGCATTGGAGTATCAGTATGATGGCGTATGATGTAAACAAACAGTTGAAAGATTAGATACCTTCAAGATAGCTTGATAAATAATATTGGTCTTGTTCTAAAGTTTCTTTGCCTTTTCCGTCAACTTAGGAGTTTAGGGTTTCTTATTCACTTCTCACTCATACTGTTAAGGAGAATGTGACACAATGTTAAATACTGAATATTGTCCTGGAACCAGTTATTAGAAAATTACACCTTAAACTCACACCACAAAGTTTAAAACAATGATAAAAGGACATAATTTTGTACAAATGTTTGTTTAGAATGTTCTAACTTCATTCATAATAAGTTCAGAAATAGAGATAATATAAATTCATGTTCTTACTTGTAATACTGGTTAAAGGTTGCACTATAAATATCTAGCATTATCCAGTATTTATAAATACCCTCTGTGTAATGCTGTAACATAATTTAAGTGCATAAGTTGTTCATTTATATTACTCATCTTTGACCTCAATATGCATTAATATAATGGTAAGAATATAATTGGCCACAGGAGATATTTTAGAAATATTTTTAGTGTTTACTTTGTGCTTTCAGACATGCGGAGGGGAATCCACAGGACTGGGACTAGAAGGAGAAATTGACAATAGAGAGTGTGCTAATTAAATTTGCAAACACCACCAAGCCAGGAGAGAGAGCAAGTATATTGAAGGACAAGAATAGAATTCAAAATTATTTTGACAAATTAAAGCAATGAACTGAAAAACTAAGATGAAATTCGAGAAGGAAAAGTGCAAAATACTGCATGTTAGTAAGATTAATCAGCTGTGTAAATATAGAAGAAAGATCAACTTGTTAGGTAGCAGCCAGGAGCTACAGTGGATCTCAAGCTAAACAAGAGTCATCTATTGCTAAAAAGTTGAACAACACACTGGAAAGTATAAAGCAGAAATATAGGCTTCTAGACTCTCTTAGGTTTTAGAAAGGATAGAAGTTGCTTTGGCAGAGTCCAGTGGACAGCAACTAGAAAGAATGGAAAAAGGTATAGGAAATGTGGTTCCTATAAAAAATGTAGGTTTACCCGGAAGGCTGAAAAAGATAGCCAAAAATGAATATTTGAGGGATCAAGGGAATAAGAATAATTTTAAGATCTGCAAGAATATTTTCTGTGCATGCATGGCGGATGGCAGATGTGCAGAGGGAGTATTTAGGTTAGGCATCTGGAAAATCTTTTTAGCAGTAAGAACAGGCTATGCAAACATCTGTCAGAATTCACTAGTTTGCAGTTGTTCATGCCTTGAGACAGTGGGGTGACCTAGACAATCTTTTGAGACTCCTTCCAGAACTCCAGGATCCATTTCTTTACTGACAATCTAGGACTTCCAGCAGGAACCAACCTGCAGTCCTTTCTGGCCTTCTTTACATGGAAAGAGCCATCAGGGTTCTGTGGAAAAAAATAGTATACATGAGAAGGGAGGAGAGGGGAAAAGTGGCAGCAGCTTAGGAAAATGTTCACCAAGGTAACCAAAATACCGATCCCAAAGACTGAGGTAGGTTCGGGATCTCTAGATATTTATTGGTTGAATCCAAACTGAAATTCATGCATAAAATTTTTTGAAACTTTGAATATGTTGCAAATATTAGAAGAAATAATTTTAAAAATACTTGGCTGAAATGATTTTAAAAATTATGTATATCGCTCCCCAAATTTTTCCATTCATTCATGATTTTTGCAGTCATAGTACATTATTCTTTTATGTTTGTATCAGTTATACTGTTTTACAATTTGACCACAACAGAAAAAAAGTCTGTCTGTTGTAGAGACTAATCCAGTGAGTACTGAGAAAAAGAACACCAGACACCAACTCTTAGGACTGATCCTTCCTGGAAGAATCTAGCTAGTCACAAATATGTCTGGCAACTAAAAGAGCTAAGCAGTCATATTCCCTCACGAGTACGGCTGATGATACCACAGAGCTCACCTTTATGAGCTGGTAACAAATATTTCAACTAGAATTTAGACATCTTGCAGATATATCTAATATGGAAGACGGATTCAGAACAAGAGAATTTCTTGTCCGTTACATTCTACCCAGCTCAGGAGAACTAAACTGTTTGGAAAACTTGTGCTAACTTTTTAAAGGTAGTCAAAATTAAATACTTATACTCTGTTTTATAGAGAATTCCTTTACAATCCGTTGCGTATATTTAGATATTAAAAATAGCCTAATTTTCAGAATTATGCAGTGTTAAATACAGTTAATGCTATACAGATGCTAATACAGGAATACAAATACATTCACTCTGTTTGAGGAAATACACAAGTCAATTTATATTTCAGTGAATATTTCACTAATTGCCACATAGCTCAAATGTCTCTGTTGTTAAATACAGATGTAGATCTGTAGATTGTTAGAATTCAGGGAATCATTTTTTGGACAGTGAAGAAATATTGGCTACATTACGCCATCTTTGTTGCTCACAGAATTCATCTTAGTGAGGTTCACACACTGTTCAACTTCAGTCATGCCTACGAGTCCAACCGTAACTGAACAACGGGCAGTGGGTGGGAATCTTTGCTCATTGAATCCCCAGTTCTTTACTGTAAGGAAACTGAGGTATGAAAATTGTGTAACTGATAAGAATTAATCTCTGTTTTCTGGATTGCATGCAGAAAGTCTCCTGAATTCACACTGTCTCAGTATTAAACCCTTTAATAGAGAACAAAAGGGAGGGAATAGTCTGCAGAAGAATGAAAGGAATAAATAGGAGAAAGGAGGCACTGAAGTAAGTAGAAGATGTCAGAAGGTAAACGAGGCTGGAAATGAAAAATAAGAAGAGACAAGAAAACAAGAGTGTACAGTCCATTAAAAGCTTGCAAGCAAAAGACAAATAAAGGTCACAAAACAAATAAAATTATTCACAGTCAAAGCCCTTAGTGGTAATATGATGGGTTTTTACAATTGCATCAAGGAGAGAAAAAGGCTAGAGACAATGTCTTAAACTGACAGAGGCCTGAGACAATGACAGTGGGTTTGGCTGGACTTCATGAAAGTTTTGTGCTCAAGGCAAAATGATGCTAGGTTTTAGAGGATTCCAGGCTAGAAAAGCCATTCAGCAGACAACAAACAAACAAACAAAACCACAGCCCAATCTATTCGCCTTAATTAAAAGTCAGAAAAAAACCAGCAACTAGTTTAGCCCAGTATCATTCACAGAATAAACCTACCCAGTACAATTAATGGAGGTTCTTGATCAGCAAAGATCAGTTAGGAGATGCCAGGCATACAGCACAGAAAACAAAACGTATGCTATTGCTGACCAAATATATGTCCCACTGCAGCCTCCTTTGAAAGGTACAATTCTGTCTGTAGCTGAGGAAGCTGCATGAATTGTGAGAACCATGATGAGATTTGTCTACCTGTTGTGAGCATATCAGACCTCACAACATGCTCACTCTACACTTTGTCAAAGTATTGCAGTAAGCCAAATCTAAAAAGGTGTTTATAAATTTAATGATATTTATAGACATCTAATAATGTTGCAAGGATTTCAAAGAAATTAGATGCCATGTATATAGCGGGAGCTGTTCTTGTAACCTGCTGCAGCTGCATTTTAAAAAGTACATTTCAAGACAGTGTATATCTTTAGAAGCAAGGACACATTTGTAAAGCTCAACCACAATCCAAAATGTGGGAAAGAAGATAAGGAGGTCATGTTTTGCACTGTTCTTTCTAGGAAGCCCCCGATGGAATGGCCCATGTGAACTGAAATAAGAGACATCCTCCTGTATCCCATATTGTCTGTGCTTTGCTGGCATTTTCTTTAGTGAGTGTGTACATGCATGTTATCACGCTCTAGATGGGGAAAGCGAAGGAGGATCTGTTCAGTTAAACTGTTAAGAAAGCAGATTAAGTGTCTATTGACAGAAAGCTTGAATCCTTGTCTTCATGTCACCACAATGTATCACATCCATTCGTTACAAACTGGCAGGCAAAATTAACACGTCAACTTTGTGTCTTCACTCTGAGGGCTAATAGGCATCCTAGGGTATTTTTTACTGTTATATGTCTTGCTAACAGGCTGATACTGTCACAAATGAAAGGGATAGTCTTCTAGTGGAAGTAATCCTGGGCCCAGAACATACTACAGTTCTCAGAAAAGCCCACAGGCTAATCAACTGTGCAAAGATACTGTACTGTAAATGACAAACAAAATCTCCAAGTCATTCAACTCCTGAGAAGCATGATATATATTTTTAGAGTACAGGGGAAGTGGGATGAATGACCGGAGCAAATAATCTAAGAATATAGGAAAAAAATGTATGTGAAAGCTGAGAGTTTTGGGGGCCGTATTTATTCACTCTTCTAGGCCCTGGGAAACTGGGGAAACTCGTAAGTATACATGTTGAGTCGAGTTCAGAAACAAAGTACTATTCAATTTGTGTAAGTTATCTTACACAAATTAACTGCCATTAAATGACTGTACATGACTCTATAAACATCTGTACACAGCTTATATACTGCAGTAACAGAAACAAGTTCACAGCAATAGAATTTTTGAGATAAGAAGGACACTAACAACTTGCAATGGACAGCTGTCTCATTCATTTACATGTTTTAATTTTGTGTTATGTTCCTACGATTACCTCCCTGGAAAGCGGAGAAGGTTGGTCTTACTCTGAAGAAACATGGAGCTTTTGCAAGGGGAGATTTTGGAGGCTGTAGGGTGTGGCAAGCAAGAATGACACTGCTCTTCACTTTTAACAAAAAAATATTCTATTACTTCATTTTCTCACACTGTTGATAATATATATTTTTTTTTTAATTTTTTTTTTTTTTTTTTTCACTTTTTTATAGAAAGAAATCTTGTGATTAGATACAGTGGTACTGAATTTTGTGGAAAACACACAAGTGATACATAAGAGTCCATTATAGGCTAGCAAAAACTGCATGAAATTTGGCTACTACGTCAAACACATTTGCATGTCTGCACATGATTTTTAATAGCAGGCAACAAATACTAATGAAGCATGTGGGAGAAAGAAGGGAGAGAAAAACAGAGTAAACCAAAAGGTATTTGAGTGATATAAATTTCATTTTTACCACAATTGGAAGATAGTTGGGAACTTATCTGAAGCAGAAACATAGTAATATTTTCTAGAAAGAAACTGAAAGATAGAAAAAAATCTTGTTTTACATAATAAATTTTTGCTCTTTCGAACAGAAAAGAAATGAGTAATGAGTGTAGGACACAGCTGTAGGGTGATGAGATAAATTCATGAAGTAATCTGGATCAAATATGGAAAATAAAAGGAGAGCAATTTTTGTTTAGGTAATGAACAAAGGGCTTTGAGGATAGACAAGCATAAAATAGGTTAGTTGCTGTACATAATATTTACAAAAAAGTTACTTATTGATCAGTGATTTTAGCTATTTTAAGATATAGAATTTGTCCAACAGTATCTATATTTTTTTCTGGCATGAACAGGCCATACATTTATAGCCAGTATAGTATATGATCCCAGTTATGTGATCTTCTTCAAAGATTAATTAATGAAAAAAAGATGTGCTCATACCTATTACAAAACAAACAAACAAACAAAACAAAACAAACCCACAACTACATAGTTAATGGTCACATACAAACTTATTGACTGGCAAAGGTTTCAGAAAATATCCCACAATTACTGTAAATATTCACAATGTTATGACTACATTAAGCAAGCTTTTCTTCTTGAGAAAAGAGAAAAAAAAGAAAATATTTTTGACATAAGTAAAACATGATAAGAATGAAAAAATGCTTGCAAGAAGGTATACAGTTTTCCTAGAAAAAATTACTTTTGACCGTTTACCTTGTTATGGAATTTTACAAATATGCAGTTAATTAGTTTGTTGTTAGGAATGGAAAGATTTGTCCTCCAAACAGCCTTATAAATGGTATTTGTCTACATGCAATTGTTCACAAAGTTGGAAAGAAATCCAATAACATTTTAATAGACCTGACTATTAAGTACTCTTCTCAAACTTTGTAGTATAATCCTATTTGTATAAAACCACATTTCCCCACCATCCCAGCTTCTGCCATCCCTGACTACCCATTTATTGTTTATAGCCTCTTCCCTCTCTTCTCAGGTATACAATACAGTAGAGAATTGTGCTGGATTAAGTTGAAGATACACATCTTATGTTCCATAACAAATTTGTGCATCCTATGAAAATTGTAGCATTTACACTCCTGTAGCATGAAGTACTAGGCAGAGAAGATTTAAACGTTTTGTAAAACATGCTTCTCAACATATTGAGAAGCAGGATTTACTATATTAAATACATTTATGCAGGTATAAGCAGGAACTTATATATAACAACTGGGCTATGAGAAAGGTTCAGAACAAAAATCAGGAACCAGATTCAGTGAATTGCATTTTGAGCCATGTTGTGACACTTACAATGAGAAATCTACTAGAATTGTGTAGATTGGACCACAAACCAAACAGAATGTGCTATTTCTTACTGATGTCAACTTTGAATATGAAGATTGAGCTTACAGTGAAACAGAACTGAGCAAGTGAATAGGTGTAAACTGCAACTGTTATAAAACAGGAATTTGAAGCACGTCAAATATTCATGTAATCTTTTCTGAAGTCTTTCATCTAACTTTAGACTAATATGGAGCCTAAACTGTAGGAATTATTTGAGATGAAATGGAGCAGACCATGTAGTTTAATGTCTTAATTCAAATGCCTTATAATGCATACTCTTAATTGGAAACTCTTGACGTAGTTTACCTGTTCCAGTCATGACCACTGACCAGTATGTCTTGTGCCAATGGTGCAGTCATTACATATGCCAATGATGTGAAGACATCCAACACACGCATTCAAATCATTCCACTTAAATCAAATCTTTCCACTTAAATAGTAGTACCATCCATCATTATAATATCACTGATGAAATTGCAGCGCTCAGCATTGCCCAGCAGTTTCATTTGTGTCCATCACTTTGACAAAATCATAATTAGAATGCTAAAACAGATTTTCATGAGTGCTTTGACGAGTCACTAAGTTAAAACATAGGGAATGCTGCTCCAGACTCTATCCTGTCTAAAATTTAGTATATACTGTACAAGTGTTGTTAGGATGAAATGAAAGATGTATGAAGCCATCAATCAACTTCTTACTCCAGCCATCCAATTGGTTGGTAGTAACCATCCAATTTTTTTCAGCAGATCAAAATTAAAATGTGGAAGTACAGCTTTCATTATATTTCAAATATTTATTTCACATATCCTCTAAAAATATAGCTGTCAAATGAGTTTTAAAAGTTACAGTCTGCATGATGTCTTCATTCTTCAAGAAATTTAATTTAAATGAAATGGTCAAAATGCTGCATCAAAGAATGTGACTGGAGAGACAAAATTAATTCCAGTAATAGTTTTAAAGGAATCTTAAAACACTTTTTACTCATCATGCACAAATAAATACTTCCATGTGAAAAGGATACTTATTTTTTACCAATGAAGGATACTAAGTCAGATTCCAAGCTCCAAAGCTACAGATGGGTGAAAAGGTGAATTTGAATGAGGCTCTTCTGCTGTACAGATGGAAAGTACCTTACAGTGGCATATATATCATGAAAATTTACTGGCATGAGTTAAACTTGATTTTCCTGTTCACAGATAGTAATCTCATGTAAATTACACAAGTCCTTCCAAGACTGCCAATATTGCTTATATGCAGCCATGTAACATCAGATATTTTAATATGAGAAATTGTCACCTGGATTTAAGAAAATCTTTATAAAAACAATGCTGATAAAAAAATCTCTAACTTTCCATCTATAAAGTCATACTCCCTGAAACTGGATTATACTACAAGAGGTTATATTGGCTTCATGAAAAAACAAGACATTAGTAACATTAATTCAACCTTTATTATCAGCAAGGTAATGACAAGGAAAAAGAAAATATGGTCTTACATAACAAGCACAATGGATTTGAAACACCATAATTACAGGATCTCCAGGGCACTATAACAATGCTGTGTGCATCGTGCTGAGGATCTGGAATGTACCCTTTTCCAATTGTACAAACATTTGTTTGCAGATTTGTTCAGGAAAAATACTGTATATTAAACCTGTTGTTGCTACAAAAGTGGACGCTGCTTACCACAGTTACAGAACTTTTTGTTGCAAATATGAAGGAGAGTATGGCAATTTTGGAAAAGTGGAAAAGATGCATCTATTCAATGTTTTTTTCAAGACTATTAATTGGAAAAGCTGCTTAATGTTTCTGAGAAGTAGCAGTAGACTTGATGAATAAGGGCTAAAGGTCATCAGTTATGGTTTACAAGCATATAAGGGAAATTTATCACATTGCTTATCTCAAACTGAAAATGCTTTGATTACCTGAACAAGAACATAAGATAGGGACAGAGAATTTCTGGTACTAAGTATATGAATGTAGGCAAAGTTATCTAAACTGGATATTAGTTTGAGGTCCATAAAACAATGCTGTTCTCATCCTGTTCTTTAAGTACTGCTACAAATCCCTAGCTTGTTTCTTGATTTTGTGAGTCTTTCATAAATGTGGTCTAGAACATTTGTGTCCTCATAGGAGTTTTCATTAACAAATGCTTAAAATGCTGATTTCTAGACGATTGTCTCCAAGGTCTTGCATAACAGAAAAACAGAATTTAAAAGCAGAAATGTGAAATGCTAAAATTAAGTAGTTCATTCCAGAGAGTTGCATGGCTCTTTAAAGCAAACTTTGTGTATTAAACTATCAGAATCAGATTTGATTAATGGTCTAGTAATGGGCTCATAGATTAAGGTTACCATTCTCTGGGGCGTTTGTTTGTTAGACCTTCCTGTTTTCCCCATTTCAGAAAATAAGTAACATTGTAAAATGGCTATTGCTTTTTCATTGTACCTCTGAAGAAGACTTTCAGTTCATTTCAATGTGTTTAGAACAGATGCATGTTTCCTACAATCTTTTTACTTAAAGTTTTCAGTATGATGGATACAGTATCTCTGTTCTGGAAGGTGCAGTTTTATGTCTTATGTTCATACTGAGCGACTAAGTTGCTGTCAGTGGCTGTTTATGGGGGATAGAAAGCGATGTAGATGTTTCATCCTACTTGTCAACGCATTTGTCAACAAAAGATCATCATAAAACCCGACCTTTCTTCTGTCTCACCATGAAAGCCATACAATGGGTGGACAAAGACACTCAATTTCCTTCTTGCTCCAAGAATTATTCCAGAGGTCAAAATTTAGGCACAGTAGCTGTAAATCGGATAAGATATCAGCTGAATTAGCAATACATATCAAGTCCATAGATAATACTAAGGATTTTAGCTGCCAGTATTGCCAATCAAGCTCCTTCAGCACTAAAAATCCATGTAGAAAAATTAAAATTCCTGCCTCACTTCCTTGCCCTTCAGTCATGGTACCCCTTCTTTCTTAAATGTCACACTGAATGTATTTAAGTCTGCACCAGGAATACTCAAAGTGAAATTTTACAGTCCTTGAACTGAGACTAATTATGTTCTTGCTTGTATAGGGGTTTCATGTTTTTTGGTCAGACTTTCAATGAAAATATAACTTCAGTGAATATTTTTTTTTCTTGTTTAGCCACCAAATGTATAAAATGTCATGTATTCATTGTGTAATTGCTGATATCTGACATTTATTCTTCCCTTTGAAATACATGGTAGGAATAAAACATCAGTTACAAAGAGAATATTGACATTTCATTCCTGCCTTGTATTTCAATGATGCAAATTCCATATTTGTGTACACAGGTACATCACTGAAAATGACGTTGAGACATAAGGGATAGGAAAAGTGAAGGAAATATAATTTGAAAGACAGTGGAAAAAAAGACAATTGTGAAAGGGAGGAGGAAGCAACAGATAATTGTAGGTCTACTGTGTTTAGACCTGTAATGCAGTTCTTTATTTGTCCTTATAGTATGGTATTATAGCTCTTATTTATGGTTTAGACCAGGTTTTTAGTGTAAGGTGTTTTCCATTTGAAGCTTTAATTACTGTCTGGAATGTGATAATGTCAACATGTAATTTGACCATTCTATTGTGTTAATATTAGACCACAAACAACCTTTACTAGAAAGTTATGTGAAATGGGAAGTCACTAGAAAGGTTATGTTTCTGTGGTGAGTTGACCCCAGACAACAATTAAGCACCACCCAGCTGCTTGTCCCCCCTCGCCCTGAGATGAATCAAAAGAGCAATAGTGAGAAAAACTCGTGGGTCAAGACAAAAACAGTTCAATAAGTGAAGGAAAGATGCGGGGGGCGGAATTTTTAAAAAGCAAGTGATACAAAGGCAATCATTCACCATGTCCAACAAGCGGACTGGTGCCCAGCCATCCTGCAAGCAACAGTTATTTTAGAAAGACTACCACCCAGTTTTTATTGCTGAGCATGATGTCATATAGCATGGAATATCCCTTTGGTCAATTCATGTCAGCTGTCCCAGGTGTGTCTTGATCTCTTGCCCACCTGTAGCCTACTCACCGTGGGAGCAGAGGAGGAAACAGAGAAGGCCTTGATGCTGTGTGAGTCCTGTTCAGCAGTAAAACACTGTACAAACACAGTAAAGCACCATACAGGCTGCTATGAAGAAAGTTAACCTCATCCCAACCAGATTCAGTACAGTTCTTCATTCTGTCGTGCTTTAACCCCGGCCAGCAACTAAGCACCACACAGCTGCTCACTCACTCCCCCCTGGTGGGATGGGGGGGAGAACAGGAAGGGTAAATGTGAGAAAAAACCTTGTGGGTTGAGATAAGAACAGTTTAATAATTTAAAAAAAAAAATTGTAAGGGAAAGAAAAAAAACCCAGAAAGGAAAATAAAACGCAAGAAAAACAAGCAATGCAAATGAAAAGAATTACTCACCACCAACCGACCGATGCCCAGTCAGTCCCCGAGCAGCCATCCCCCTGCCAACCTCCCCCCCAGTCATGAGTATGATGTCGTATGGTGTGGAATATCCCTTTGGTCGGTTGGGGTCAGCTGTCCCAGCTGTGTCCCCTCCCAACTTCTTGTGCACCCCCAGCCTACTTGCTGGTGGGGCAGTGGGGGGAACAGAAAAGGCCTTGACTCTGTGTCAGCACTGCTCAGCAATAACAAAAACATCCCTGTATTATCAACACTGTTTTCAGTACAAATCCAAAGCATAGCCCTATACTAGCTACTATGAAGAAAATTAACTCCATCCCAGCTAAAAGCAGTACATACACTTAGGCTTTATGTCAACTCTATGACCACATCAGTCAAATACATACTCAGACTGTGTCATGTGTCATATGTCAGTGGAAAATTGATTTTATTTAAGCCTGAATTAAAGCCATCAGCTTTACATATTACCTGAATGTTAATGGAGTTCTCAAGTGTATGTCTAAACTAGATTTTGTCTGCCTTCTTTGACTGGAAGACACAGAATATGTTATGAATTAAAGTGATGCTGGCTACCAAAAATCTCAGAAATCTCAGTGCATTTCTCAGAAGTAATTTCTAACACCCAGAAAGATGTTTGAAGCTAGTAAGACAACCTTGGGATCAAAAGAAATGATAGCATGCTTACATTAGGCAGGTATTGTGCTGTCAGATCATAACACCAATTACTGTATTACTAAAGAAAACTACTATTCCCACCATCTTTACCCATGTAGAGCTTGTGGATCTGTGGAAATAAGTGAGCAGCAGTCACTGGAGGAAATACGTCAACATTAGAGAGAAAAAGGAAGGGATTGCATAACTGATGTGGTCAATCTTGATTTCAAAAGAAATAGTAACCTTTAAGTATGTTTCTATGAGTTTGTTGCCACGAACTCTTTACAAAAGGGCTAGGCAATTTATCAAAGATAAATGATTTTGTCTTTATAAGACAATGGATAATCTAATATCCTCTGACTTTTTTGACCGTTACTATGTCATCTTTGTGACCTGTGATACCTATTTCATCAACCAGTCACAAAACACAATTTTGTTGCTCTTTTCAGTGATGGTGGATAAAAAACCTTGGGTTTGTACTGTCACCACTTCATTCTTAGTTTACTCCTTAAAGTTGCTAGGGTTAAGGGACACCTGATGTGTTATTTCAGATTCTGGTTATACCTCAAAGCCTGGCTGGTCAGGCTGTACAAGTTCTGAATGCTTTCTTAAGCATATTTCAAAATCCACTGCAATTAATAGTCTATATGTTAAAAAACATATATCTGAGTAGAACTGTTTTGATTTTTTCTGTTTCCTGGTTTAAAAAAAAAGAACAGTTCACATATTTTTTTTAATTATATGATAAGATCATTTGGATATAATGAAAAAAGAACTATTTTACTGAGCCTCAGTCCAACTTATCTAAGCATACTTTCCATTCTTTGAATGGAGCCAAGACATTTCTTTTTCTAAAATTTAATTGCAATACTAAACCCTATTTTCTATTTTATTTTCCACTGCCTTATGGGAGCTGTAGTTTCTTTCTCATAAAGAAACATACAAATCTGCTAGCCAGGAACTGAATGCAAATTTCACAGCCAGGAACCTTAGTAGTGTTATTTTCCAGAAAAGGACGATTAACTATTGTTGTAAACAATAGGACGATAACTCTGTGATTTCTTTCTCCCCATAACAATAAGTAGAAATCCAAGATGCAAATGCAAAATACAAAGAGAAACAAAAGCAAGAGAAAAGCAATAGGAATATCACAAAGAACGCAAATATTGCATGGAGATTTGGGGCTTGGGTTTTATATTTTCTTTGTCTTAAAATAGAATGGTACAAGTATCTTCTCTCAAATGGGGAATTATTTAAAAGCTTTGCTTTCTTACAGCTCTAATTCTTTTAACTGGCATTTGAATAAATCCGTATTGTTAAAGTCTTTTTGCACAAATGATGCCTCTTATTATTGCATGCCACATTTTCATGTTTTCCACTTATTTTCTCTTATTTTTTAAAATAAAAACACTTTCTTACTTGTGCTCTCTAAAGCATAACACTTCTAAAAACAGGTCACACCTGGTGTAGCAAACTGTATTTCCCATCGTTGATCAGCAGTGTCTTGACTTTTACTGATCTTCAGCTCTTTAAAAGCTATCAGAATTCCATTTTCTTATATCTAATGCGAATGTTGGATTGCAAGAGGTTATTTTTACTTCATATTTAAAGACATGTATGTAGTTGAGAAAATTCTCTTGCAATTGTTTTAATAAGAATATAAAATTAACAAGATACAATCTGCTTCACAGAGCAAATGCTTTCAAAACATTTAAATGGGAAGAAACAGTATTGATGTGATTGTGAAGCAAACACAAAAATACATAAAATTTATAATATTTATGAGAATACACCTTTAGCCCTCCTACCTGAGTGTCAGTATGGTTCTTATTTTTCTCTCTAGTTTATACGAAAAGATGTGTTTTTAATTTTGTTGAAGATTTCTGCAGATCACAGATAATGTGATACATAAATATTTGCATTTTATAATTGTATCTTTGGTGAAATATTAGAAACAATGAATCTTGACAAAGAAAACTGTTTTGATTATGTAAAGAGCAAAATTTTAACAAATACATGAAAGAAGTAGAAAACACTTCTACCTTTCTGAAAATATGCTTTTGGGGAGAAAATATTCCTGAGGTAAACTTAGTGATCTATTTTATCCTGCAACTGCTGTGAACTGTCAATTTCCTTGGAATTAATTGCAGGTGAGGATACTCTTTGCATTACTTTGATAATAGATAAAATTAAATTAATCACATTTATGAATTAATATTCAGGTCAATGTTGCAAAGTATGTATGTGTAGAAAAGTCTTAAAAAAGTAGTAGCACGTGTGTATATATACATATGTGTGTATGTATGCATGTAGTGGTATACATATAAATATACATTAAATATTACTTGGATTTCCCAAACACAGCCGCTATAGAAATACATATTTTATGTGCTTCAGGTAAGATTAAGTGTTGGAGAGGGCTGTTTCAGAAAGGAATAAGAATATACAGTGCAGAAGCTGATGAATTGTCCTCTTTCCTGGCACTTGCAGAAGTGTAGTTTTGTGTCAAGACATTTCTTGGCCCTGTGTTGACTTTCCTGTCCCACGTTGGACAACAGTAGAAACCGAGTATCCGCTATACTACCGATGGCAGAGAACAGGGTTTCCTGCAACAGTTTGCCTTAAAAATATAATGCCCGTACAGAATATATCATCGTTTGGAATGAAGCAATCATTAGATTATCTGATTTGCCTGATGTGAAGCACCATTCAAGAGTAAGTAAATCCACCCAGTCTCTGCCAGTAAATGAGAACACTTCTACAGCCTCTGAGTCTTTAAGTCTTCACTTACTAACTACCTTCTTTAACTGCTGAGTGCTTTGAACAGTTAAGAGGAAGCAAGCAAGGCAGACAAGGGGCAGGCATAAAGGGGGCTTTACAAACTATTTTTAAGACCTTCAATTCAGATGCTGCACTGTGCCCCAAATGTTGCAGCTAAAAGCTATTTCCATTTTCTGCAGACAGCCCTAAGAGACCATCAAAAGCAAAGAGTTGTTCGGCAACTTCTTCCTTCTGAAGGTCCTAATTATACAGACCTTTGTGCTACCAGGCTGCAGCAAGACTACCCCTTGATCTTCCCTTATTTAAAAAAAAAAAAATACACTGCAAGAGAGTAGATGTATGTGTTGAAGTATCAGACAGCATTCTAACTGGGTTTTGGAGAGTAAGAGGGAGCATATTCCTAACTTTTTTTCGTGATTTGTATGCTTCAGGCAGTGACTTTTGTCTCAAAGTACAAACTTTACGTTGTATTTTAGCATGTGGCTTTAAAAGTGCTACTCGGGGAGATTAGCCAGTCTAGTAAAAAAAAAGTCCATGCAAAGCAGAGACAATATTTCCTACCTGATTCAGTCTTTTGAAACATAGCAGGTGTTAAGAAATAATAAGAGACCGCTTTACTGTAATTGTGAATATATCTTTGCACCCTTCCAAAGAAATCATGAAACTGTTCTTGTTCCTGTTGTTAGTAAAACTCCCAAACAGAATGGCTAAAAACAGATTTTCTCCCACAACTCTTAGAGGTTTTGTCTGTACTTATATATATATTGCATAATAGAGTTTGCCTAATTTATAGGCGATTTCAACTGTATAACATTTAGCATGTCCTTCTTGAAAGCAACTTTATTTAATGTTTTTTTAAACAGTAAATTGTTTTCAAATAAATTTGAATTTATTAATATTGAATTTGAAAAAAAAAAAAAAACAACCCAAAATTTATTAGCTACAGCTAGGCTTCTGCAAAATATTATAAAATGCGTTAGATTCTTCTCTAAAACACATCACATATTAGCAAGAAGTAAAGTCTCTTTCATTAATTCATACCAATATTTTACCCTGTATGACCACAGAAATGTGTGTGCTTATATATGTGTGTGCTCACCTATACACATGTGCACACACACACATTTATATTCACACACATATATATAAATATATAACCATTTACTCGCAGGAGGTAAATATCACAAAACAGCCATTAGACTCCTATGGAAGGAAATAGTTTGGAATTTTGTTTATTTGTTTCTGCTTTGTTTTTCTTGAAGGGGCACAGCCTTCAATAGCTTTTCTACTTTTAGAAAACTTGTTCTTTGCTGACAGTTGGGCTATAACTATATTTCATAAACCCTAAAGCTCCCAAGTTGCTGGAAATAAATTGATTTTGTGAAAATATGCGACACAGGTTTTCAATATGGGTCCTGAACAGCCTGTCCCTAAAGTAGTTATTTCCATTTACACCCCTGACCTGCTGGTGTCTTTGGTGGTGCTGTAGTTTTTCATGTACTTCAAAAGCCACAGATCTGTTTCCATCCTTCTTAATTTAATATAAACTGCACATGCTTCTATCAGTAAGGACTTTCATTTTTATACTTCTTCGATTTCACGACACCAATGGTTCTATATTTCACAGTGTAGGGAGCAGAATGAAATTACACTGCTCTCAGACTTCAGCAATATCTGGTTTATGTGATTCAGGACCTCCACACAAAGAAGAGGTCACTTTCAATATTTCTGTAAATGGCTCTTTCTGGAAGAGTATATACGGTAAGTCTGACAAAGTGTGATTTGTCTGTTGTGTGTAAAGTGGGGCAAAAGGCCCACACACTTCTGCGAGAGTGGTAAAATGCAGCTGCATAATCCAACACCCAATTATTTTGTTTTGACATAATTCTACAGAGGTCAGAAGGATTTAAATAAGAGTTCCTAATTTTTTTGCCATCAACTGTCTTGTATCTCACTATTGCAGTCTCTGCCAGCAGGATATCAGCTTTTAAAAAGCCTCCTCCTTTTACACTTGAGAGCAGAAGCTGGCCTTATGTCTATATATGTTCTAGTAAATGACTGTTGCTATACAGAATCTGAACTACCAGTTTAAATTTAGAAAATTGTTTTTGTGTACCTAAGGAAATTGATATTTGTACTGAATATTTTAAATACTTCTTCAGTGTGTACTTTCTCAGCTCAGGTAATACCTCAAGAGTCTTTACTGTAATTGGTTCACTACAGAACTGTGATTTCTATTGTTTCAGTGCCTGCAATTCTCATAGATATTTCTTCATTCCAGCTGTCGAACCATTGTAATTCTGACAAATGACTTACTTCTCTCAGTAGACTGACTCATGTGATGATTCTTCCACTACAGTGACAAAATAAACGGAGAACACAATACACAATAAGAAAAATATTGTAACAAATATCAGTAGGAAACTATCTGAAGGAGTGGTCATTATAATCTCTTCTGGGTGATGGAATGTATAACTAGACGGTCAGGTTCTGTCAGCGTGTGTAGCTAAAGGTAGAGGTTAACAGAGTTTCTTCAAACAATATTAGTTTTATCGCATTATTGACAACGTGTTTAAAACACTCTATAAAGGTAGAGGTTAACAGAGTTTCTTCAAACAATATTAGTTTTATCGCATTATTGACAACATGTGTTTAAAAGAATCACTATGTATTTCCCCGGCTGCAGGGTTGAAATAACAACAACAAAAAATATTGGTTGCTTGTTACTTTAATGGGATGATAACCTCTAGCAAAGTGACAGACCAGAAGAATTACAGCTCACCTGGCCCTTTGAAAATCTCCGTCATGTAGCTTATGTTTCATGTTTATGCATCTGCATTTCTTCCTGGATATTTTAAGATTGTGTAGGAAAGAGTATCACATTTGGCTAGTGGACAGTTAGAAGGTTCAATAGCCACTGATATTCTCTGTCAAATTATAAAAACATGGTCATACAATTTTTATTAGAGGGAAAATCAAGCCTTTGGGTAGTTTCCATAACTGAAAAATGTAAAATGTGGTGTGTAGTGAAATATAGCTGATTTACAGTGCCTTGAAACCATGAGAGTGCTTCAGAAAACAGATTAGATACTGCATGTTTAAGAGAAATTCTGAATTTGTTTCTGTGGTTTTGTGACCAACATTCTGTTTGTATACACATGTAAAGGGAGGAAGAAAAAAATAAGTTAAAGGAATTAGTTTAAAGGGATAACAATCTGAGATAGTGACAATATTTTAAAAAGTTTTTTAGTTTTTTAACTTTTTAGTTTTTTAGGTTTTTATTTAAAATGTCAAAACAGGAATGTCAGTAACTCATGTGTAACTTGCATGTTGTTATTTACTGAAGACAGCAAACAGAAGGATTACCTTTGGAATACAAAAATATATCAAGCTAGCAAGTACACAGAATACCAAAGGATGCAACTAACTAAATTTTGCATAATAAATAAAGTATCAGCTCTTCAGTACAGTGAATTGTCTTTGTGAGTTTTATTGTTTCTAGGACTTTGTATATTGTTTTGCAGAATGAGTGTGTAGACCCTAAAGCTCTTTCTGGTTTACTTTCAGAAAGAATCCAGTTATCATCAACGGTTACCATATTTTTCTTATATAAATAAGATATCATTTGACTTTAAATGAATACGAGTTCTTTTCAGAGTCTTTTATGCAACTTTATTGTAAAACTTGTACTTACACAGCAAAACCCTTTTCATTTCAGCATGGCTTAACTCTTATAAGACCTAAATACATGCTTAATCGTGGAAGAATGTCCACAAACAGGTAATTTCACAAGCTCAGCACTTTGTTGAACTGGAGAACAAGGGAACATTTCATTTCATGAACCAGAGACCATAATTATTTTATTGTTAACTTCCAAAGGAGATCAGTATTTATGGTAATTAGATCTAATTTTTTTTAAACAAATCAGTTCTGTCTGCCTATCCCATTTTACCTTCCACTGGTACAACTTCCTTAGACTGAACACAATTGCTTTTCTTACCTATCACTTGAGCGCTCTCAGTCATACTATCGTTGACTACGGTTTGATATTGGAAACGTCATAGTGAAGAATTTGGATGAGCTGGGTTAGAAAAAACAGAATCTGCTGTAGTTTCATGATTTTGCATTTAAATCAGCAGAAAACACACTTCTGAGAAGAAATGCTGTAAACAAATCAGTTATCTATATAGACTTTTAATATTTTATAATTTTCTATTAGTAGCAAGCACAAGGTATATCCTAACTGCTACCTGAAGAACCTTCTACTCCAGAATAATAGAAGAAAGATGTTTACTTGTCTGTTATTGACTGAACCCTTTTTTTTCCTGACAGCTACTTTGTTCAGAAAATGAAATTGCTGACCTCAATCATGCTTTAAAGTTTAGATGTCTTTCCAACAAGGTGTGATTGACTTAAACACAATGTATATCAAGATACTGATTGTCTTCATCACATTTTATTTTTTTTATCCATAATACTACAATAAAACTGAAGATTTAGTTGCCACACCATTTTGTGTTATATCAATATCTGTATCTGTAAAAGTATTTTGTTAAGGAAAAATCTAACCAAAAATGATGAATAGAACTGGAATTCGGAGGTACTGAGAAAATTTACTGTACTTGTGGACATTTGTTTTAAGTCTAATTATCTAATATCATTTAGGTTCAGAAAGAACTGAAGATAGTGAAATATGGTTCGATATGTTATCAAGTAGAAAAAAGGCCTTCAAACACTGAATCAGATTTCTTCAAAAACTTTATAGACAGTAAGTAAACAAGCCTGTTATTCTTGCATATAGCAAATTTCTTTTTTATGAACAAATTTAAAAGTTCCCTGTTTGTTACTTCAACTTCCATGTAAGGCAGGGAAACTTTATTGTGCTAATTTGAAAAAAAAAACAAAGTGAGTCATTGCCCAAGGTGAGTCAAAGAGTTCAGGACAGAAGCAGGAGGATCCAACTTAAAGTCGCCTGTTGTTGTCATCAGAACATATCTTTGCCAGGCTCTGTACAACTCCTATATATTTTCCATCCCAATTTCTTGTTTCTCATACCAAGTTACATATACAGAAAAATTGGTAATACAACAAATTTGTATTGTATTGTCAGATGCTCTGTAATTCTACAGTCTTCTGCTGAAAGCAGACCTGTAATGTCTTAACACTAATAATGTATTCTCTGAAACAGCTATGAGTTTTACTGAAAGGAGATTAAATTATAATTAACTTTTTACTAACTGAAGTGAAGCTGGAAAGACTGAACTGAGTATTCTGATGTGGTAATCTTTCCCCTTTGTTACAGTCTTGTTCCAATCATTCTCAAAAGAGTGTTAAAAAAAAAAAAAAAAAAAGAAGCTGCTGGATAGGGTCATGAAGAAGGGAAGTGAGGCACCAATTCCAGTTGTTCCTTAAAATCCTGTGCTACTAAAATTTCAAGAAGAAATGTGCATAAAGGAGAATTTATTGCTTTGGTTGTAGCTGGAGGGCTCACAACTGAAGAAACATTTAAGTCTCCTGGATTTCTTTATTTTTTCCTTTAGGGTTTGAAGATTCTTAATGACGCTATTTACTTAGCTTTCATATCAATATCTCTATCTCTTGATAATGCTTCACTTGACTGATAGCGTTTCTTTCTCTCAATGCAAAGAGTTGTATTGAGGTTTGCTAAGGCTTAGGCTATAGCCCTTGGGACTGCAGATTTCAGGTTTAGTATCATAAATCTCTATTTTGGTTATTGAATGTCTATTGAGGAAAACTTATGAAAAATTGCACATATAAAAATAAATTCAATTAATAGGTGTTGCTTTATCTGTCAGAATGTGCAACAGAGTACCTAGCAATTGGCTGCAATGTTCACATTTTATGGTTAGAATGTAACAGCTCGTCATTATCACAGAAAAAGACTGCTCAGTTCACATAGTTTAAACCAAATCAGGACAGAAGTGGTTTGTTGATTTATTAACAACACATAATTAACTGGCAGTCACTGAACTATACATTCAGGATGAGTACCAATAATTTAATAGATAAAGAGCATTAGTTAGCCACTTACAAAATGTTAATACAGCTACAAATTTCTAAGCATATTTCTATATCTAACCCCAAACAGTTCTAATTCCACACATATTCATGCAGTTACATTTGGGCTACCAGCACGCCTTCTTTTCTGAGGGGTAGTGCAGGTTCCCTGAGTGCACACTCCTCCTGTGAGAGATGTGGGTGCTCCAGCTCTGTGTGTTCCCCTGCTGCTTCCTGCCGCCTGCTCACCAACAAGAGAGCACTCCACAACTTCCCACACACACCGAGTTGTGGGTCCCTTCTTGCTGGGTCCTGCACTCACTGCCCTAGCTGCATGCAGGCTGCTCCCAGTGTCCCACAGGGAGGCTGCACCATCAGCCCTAGGCAGAGATTGCAATGCTTGTAGGGTGACTGCCAGCAGTGTTAAACCAGGGGTTGACTGCTGCTGTTTTCACTCTGAGATCTCACTGTTTCCAGTTTCTTTGCTTCTTTTATGTTTCTTTTTTGGGCTGACTCCTTTGTTTCGAAAGTCCCTTTGTAGTTACCTGGTTACTGTTCAAACTAGCTGATGGTCATCTTCCTCTAATAGGCCTTTTAGAAAGGTTGAGCCATGTGATCATCCCCATACTTACGCTTAAAAGATTTAGATTGAACTTGTTATATAAGCAATTAGACAGTCAAAGCAGCATAATTATCCAGCTATGCAAACAATTACGATCTTTGAACTCACCTGAAGTTCAACAAGAAAGGATGAGCAATAAAGGAGCCCAAATCCTTCAAAGGCAGACTGAGCATTTCATCTAAGGAACTGCTGGTCAATAGAGAACTCATCTGGTTGATTACAGTATTAACTACACAGATATCCAACATGTTCTGTTAAACCCCAATAAACCTTGGGACAGCAGTGTTTTGAACTTTCTTGAAACTGAAAGGATTATACCTAAATGTCTAATTGGAGATAACATGACGTATTAAAAGAAATGTTGTTTAGATTGAAATTCTAGCTCCTTTATTTCACATACACACACACACAAAAGTAGAGTTGTAAGAGGACATAATTCTCCTTATTTTCTTACCAAGCCTTTCTGAAATGCTTTTCCCAAGGCAGTTCAACAAAGCACTTTGTGCTGGTTTTGGCTGGGATAGAGTTAATATTCTTCATAGTAGCTAGTATGGGGCTATGTTTTGGATTTCTGCCGAAAACAGTGCTGATAATGCAGGGATGTTTTCGTTATTGCTGAGCAGTGCTGACAAAGAGTCAAGGCCTTTTCTGCTTCTCACCCCACCCCACCAG
>NW_008795259.1:9702790-9704046 GCF_000699145.1 Aptenodytes forsteri | reverse complement strand
ACACCATATGGTGTCATGCTCAGCATATAAAGCTGGGGGAAGAAGAAAGAAGGGACGTTCAAAGTGATGGCGTTTGTCTTCCCAAGTAACCATTACGTGTGATGGAGCCCTGCTTTCCTGGAGGTGGCTGAACACCTGCCTGCTGATGGGAAGGAGTGAATGAATTCCTTGTTTTCCTTTGCTTGTGTGCACAGCTTTTGCTTTCCTTATTAAACTGTCTTTCTCTCAACCCACGAGTTTTCTCACTTTTACTCTTCTGATTCTCTCTGCCATCCCACTGGGGGGGGAGTGAGCGAGCGGCTGTGTGGTGTTTAGTTGCCGGCTGGGGTTAAACCACGACACACTTCCAGTCACATTTCTGCATCTGTCATTTCTCTATTTGTTCACTGCCTGGTGTTCATTTAATGTTCCCAATGTTCACAATCATCTGGTTGTACTCTTAGCATTTAGCCATTATTCTGTTATTTCTGTCCTCCTGCTTACAAAAACTCAGTTGATACTTTCAGAGGTAGGCTCACAGTATTTTTACTTAGGGTGTATCCTCTTATGGCCAAAACGGCTTCTTAGAATGTCACCAGTAAATTTCTGTCTGGATGGGTCTGAGATTAGTTTTGTACTTCTGTCTCTCAAGACAGATTATGATCAAGCATTTGCTCAGTATTTTCATTCAAACTGATAAAACGACCATTTCCTGAAAGCCATAACCATTTGTTTCAGAGTTTTGTAGTGACCAAAATGTGGTAGATAGGTATGTAAATGTCTAGACACTCACAGAGTAGGCAGCAATATCTTATGTAGTAACTTCATTCCTTCTCTTGGTTCTGGCCAGTACTGAAAAGATGAAATGCACACAGGCTTATGTCATAGGTTTCTGGAAACCTACATGGTGGATTCATGGAGTGATTAGTGGTGTCCGGAGAAAGGTGCTTTCTCTCCATTGCCAGTAGAAACAATAGAGTAGGCAGCAATATCTTATGTAGTAACTTCATTCCTTCTCTTGGTTCTGGCCAGTACTGAAAAGATGAAATGCACACAGGCTTATGTCATAGGTTTCTGGAAACCTACATGGTGGATTCATGGAGTGATTAGTGGTGTCCGGAGAAAGGTGCTTTCTCTCTATTGCCAGTAGAAACAATTCCCAGCTAGAATGCAATCTGGCTGCTGTCATTAGAGACAACAAAAAATGTTTTTACGAATATATTAATGACAAGAAGAGAGCCAAGGAGAATCTCCATCCTTTATTGGATGCGGGGGGG
>NW_008795259.1:9700251-9701475 GCF_000699145.1 Aptenodytes forsteri | reverse complement strand
GAGGCACTTAGGGACATGGTTTAGTGGGCATGGTGGTGTTGGGTTGATGGTTGGACTCGATGATCTTAGAGGTCTTTTCCAACTTTAATGATTCTATGATTCTATGAATTGCAAAAAGAAAAATAGGTCATGAAAGATGTTAGCACTCCAAAAGGAAGAATAACATTTCAAAGAGGAAAAAAATGTGTATGTTTTGTCTTTATAACATGTTCTGGATAAGCAAACTGAGCAAACAAAACATAACAAGAAATATAATGCAACTTTAATGATTCTATGATTCTATGAATTGCAAAAAGAAAAATAGGTCATGAAAGATGTTAGCACTCCAAAAGGAAGAATAACATTTCAAAGAGGAAAAAAATGTGTATGTTTTGTCTTTATAACATGTTCTGGATAAGCAAACTGAGCAAACAAAACATAACAAGAAATATAATGGTCATAATTTAAGTGTATGTCACTCTAGGTTGCAAAAAGCAACTAGTTTTCTCAACAACATAAAGAAAGTCCTACTTCATATTTTAATGGAGTTTTTTTAATAATTATCTCAGAAATTTGGTATCTAGTCATGAGAACTTATTCCAGTCTTGTTCAGTACACTTCATCTAATGTAATCCCTCCCCCTTGATATAACAACAGGTGCATCAAAATAAGAGGAAGAATTATTTGGGGCATACCCTCTGTTATGAAAATTATTATTTTTAATTTAATGTAAGAGTTACAGAGGCAGGTGTTCTCTCTAGTAAAATGAAGGAAAATGTTTGTCTTTTCATTTCATTATGATCCGAAGCAGCGAGTTATCCAGGAAGATTTTGTTGCTCACATTAATGCTTATTTATGTAATGATGATCTTGGTGACAGGTTTAGGATATCTCCTCAAGGTACAATTTGAACAAAATTCTAGTAGTAAAATCATTCCTTTTAAATTTATATTCTATTAATTAAAGAAATTATTAATTAATTGACTGTAACCAATCTACCTCATTAGTACTCAGTTCTATTTCAAAAATATCTCAAAAAAGGGAAAATTTGTGCCACATGTACTTAATGAGTTACTTGTTCCATTAATATGTAATGTGGGGTCCCTACAGAAATCAAAATACATCAGTGTCCTGGTTTTGGTTGGGATAGAGTTAATTTTCTTCCTAGTAGCTGGTACAGTGCTGTGTTTTGGATTTAGCATGAGAATAGTGTTGATAACACACCGATGTTTTAGTTGTTGCTAAG
>NW_008795259.1:9680483-9699867 GCF_000699145.1 Aptenodytes forsteri | reverse complement strand
GAGCGAGCGGCTGCGTGGTGCTCAGTTGCCGACTGAGGTTAAACCACGACAATCAGAAATGGTGTTATATATACTGTTTTAAATTTCTATGTTGCAACATTTTACAGAACCATGAAAAGGTTTATATTGTAATTCATGTTACTGGAGAAGAAAGGAAGAAAAAAAAATAATTACTGCAGGATTCTGAAAGGTCTCTAAAGTATGTACGGTTTGTAAAATGTTATGGCATAAATTTATGACTACAATTCAGATAGTATCATGAGAGAAGACATAAACAAAGGAAGAAAAACTGGCATTTCAGGGTCCCTCTTTAATCTTCTAAGATATCTATTCTGAAAGAAGCTTAAGAGTGTTCTGTTGGCAGCCTCCACTAAGATGAAGGTCAGCATATGAAGTCATTTACTAAGTTAGTACGTAAATAAGAGAGAAAGTGTATCTCAATTTCTATTTTGAAACTTCAAGGGCAGTTATGATGTCTTGATATTCCACCTGCATTATATAATAGAGCCAATAAAACATGAGTCTAAATAAGTATTGTGACCAAAACAAGGAGCAGTTCTCTGAAGCTTGCTTCTTTTGGAAAGAATGCAACATACAGAACAGCTTCAGCTGGAGGGTGAACAACTTGAGAGAGAAATTGCTGGCTGACAGCTGAGAACGGAATGAAGTTTTCAGGCAAAAATTAACGCTTTTGGTTTTGCTGTAATATTATGCAAATGTTGCAATGGGATGTTTTTTACTCTTCTTATTCCTAAATCTTCTCTATATGTGAAATCTCTGTATAAATGAGCAAGTGCTGGACACTGCTTTTCTGAGAACAGGATTTTCACACCGAGTAGTATACTCAGCAATTAGCATGAACTGTTAGGTGTTCTAGTACTGTGGACTGAGATTTCATCCTCATGGCAGGACCAGTTTGGGGACTAGCAGCCACAAATTCAGAGAAGAATCTCTTTTGGTAACCGGAAAATAATGTCTAGAACATACTTGTGAATTCACTAAAAGGCATGCATTCATCACAAGCACATTTCTAGAAACTTTCTACGCCTTAATATGGAATCACATTATTTCAGTTGACAGAGAGAGAGAGATGGCTTGCAAAAGACTTGTCATTTTATGTTCATGGTTAAATTGAAAAAGCTGATTCTACTCATATTGAAGTTAACAGCAAAATTCGTGCTCATTTCAATGACAGCTGGATTGGCCTATAAATGTCCCTTTGTTATGCTTATTCTGCTGTGCATAATATGTTTTCCTTTAACAACATTCTGTAATTAACAACAATTTGACAGACTGAAAGATCCCACTGTTTCATACTTGTTATTGCTGCACAAAGCTGAATTGTGGGTTTTGTTGATAGAGGGAAATTACAGTTAAGTGAAATGTGCTCTCTTTCCCACAAAATAGCTCTTTCAGTATAACCGTATGATGCTCATACTAAATAACAACTTGCTGATTATAAACTCATAAGATTAGCATGCTGAAGGCTTTTTATATGCAAGCACAAGAGTATCCAGAATTTGCTGAAACTGGCAAATTCTGACTTAACTGCGCATTAAAAAAAACTTAGCATCCCTTCCTCCACCCAAGCTTGATCATTTGTTCTCATTACATGATTTTTCTAAGTGTTAAATTAAATCCTTTCTTGGGATAACTCTTCTATTTTGTCTACCTGGCAGGTGAGATTGCCATTTTTCCAATTAGAATTATTTGGACAATTAGTGATTTAAAAAGTTAATTTAGTATCTTCATATTTCAGTTTAAAAGATCAAGACGTTGCTTTCAAAGCATTGACCCTGTTTGCAGTATGTGCTCAAGAGCGTTAAAAGGAACCAATAGGCAAGGATTTATTAGTACAAGTCTTCCATCGTTTACCTTCTACTTTGAAATATATTTTCCTGTATTTAATTCAAAAGGGTATCCAATGTAATTTTCTTTTATAATTTATTTGCTTGCAGAACAAATAAGTAGATGACATTCCTCCACGCGTAATGAAACACATCTAAGGCTACTTTGATGTTAAAATGTTTAAGAGAAGTTGAGTGCTTGTGTGCTTTTAATCTTATATGAATGAAGGCTAAATATCAATATATACATTTTGAAACACCAGCTATTTGGTTAGATTAATTCATACAGATTAAAATTAGTTTAGACATCAATGGTCAAGCAATCCCTCTTTCTCTGTATCTCTTCCATAGTAGTTCTTGAACTTATTATCCAGTTTCAAAAACCACAGAACATAAAGATTAATAAGTACTAATGTATTTTATGAAAATAGTCAGGAATATGAGAGATTTTTATGAGTATTCAGACTGTGAAAAAAATTGCATTGTAAATCTGCACATCCCAGGATTTGGCCTTAGTTGATATAAACTGGGATCCAACACTAACAACGTCCCTCACCTCTTCAGCCACACTTTTCCATACTGTCTTTTTAATCAGACCTAGTAATCTTTCAGTTAGCAAGGGAAACAATTCACAAAATTATCTGGCTAAAACATATCACATATCACTTACTTTTAAAGCATCTTTCGCAGGGACAATATGGTCAATATGAAATCACAGATATGCTGTTGATGGAACAGGAGAGAGGGAATATGTAAGGTGGTATGACATGAGAGTGCAAACCCCAACGACAGTCTGGATTTAAAGCAGCTTCTGCTGTTGAGCTTCACCATTAAACACCAGAGACTCCACCCAGATAATAAACATTGATTATATAGAAATGTCCACCTCAAATACAGAAACTCCAATAGCTAATAAGCCAGACATTAGGCAGTTCCATTCCTTCTGGAACAAAAGTCATTAAACAATGACTTCCTTGTTCCAGAGGACAAAAATGTCCTAACTATCAGAAGACCAATTTTCTATTGTACAGGAAAGTATGACAGTGAAAAGCTTTGGTTTGGAAATGAACCTCTAATCTCTTTAAATTTAACCCTCACATAAGATAAGATAAGATAAGATAAGATAAGATAAGATAAGATAAGATAAGATAAGATAAGAATTTGGGAAAATACCAAGAATGCTAAGTCAATCTATAATATTGATTCAGGCTGCAGCTCAATAAAGCAACAGTCAGCTTAAGTACATGCTTCAACTTTAGGTACATTTTAGTCCATAACAGAGTCTCACTTAAACTTCTGTTTGGATCTGTAAAGGTGTCACGGTTTGTTTCTGCAAACCAAACTGCAATTGTATAGCCACAGAGCTCTGTACCGTTCTTTCTGTCAAAATTCTGAGACTAAAATTAAGCCTTTTTCTCCTGAGACAATGTTAACATTTAACAACTCTCAAACAATGAGAAATCTTTCCTTTCACACCATTTTTAGAATCACAAGAATAATTTACCATATCTAGTTCATATATTTGTCTTTTTGTGTCTTGTTTCTCAAAAGTTCTTTTCATCTATCTTCTCTTTATGACTGTCTTCTCTGGCAAAGCAGGCAGTGCCTGGATATTTTGGTTCCAACCATAAGTATTTAAGACCTCTAAGACATGAATTCTGTAAGAAACAATACATAGCCTTTATAATTTCAGAGATGTAGGAATATATAGTTCATGTTTATGACTAAAGTGCAAAGTTCAGCAACTTCTCTTTATGGAGTTTTGTGCAAATATTTAGATTTGGGAAACTGCAGGCCAGTCAGCCTGACCTTGATCCCTGGGAAGGTGATGGAGCAAATCCTCTTCAAAGCCATTTCCAAACATGTGAAGAACAGGGGGATGATTAGGAGTGGTCACTATGGATTTATGAAGGGAAAATCATGCTTAAACAGCCTGGTAGCCTCCTACAGTGAAATTACTAGCTTGGTGGACAAGGGGAGGGCAGTGGATGTTGTTTATCTTTAATTTCTCAAGGTTTTTAACGTTGTTATCCCATGAAGTCTTCACAGACAAACTGATGAGGTATGAACTAGATAAATAGACACAGAGGTGGACTGAAAACTGGCTGAACTGCCAGGTTCAAATATTTGTGATCAGTGCACAGCTGGAGGACAGCTGGAGTCCAGTCCAGTGGAGTCCAGTCACTAGTGGAGTACCCCAGGGGTCTATACTGGGGCCAATACTGTTCAACACTTTCATTACTGACCTGGATGATGGGGCAGAATGCACCCTCAGCAAATGCTACAAAACTGAGAGGAGTGAATGATACACCATACAGATGTGCTATCATTCAGAGGGACCTCAACGGGCTGGAGAAATGGGCTGACAGGAACTTAATCAGTTTCAACAAAGGGAAATGCCAAGTCCTGCACCTGAAGAAGAATAACCCTAGGTACCCAAACATGCTAGGGGATGGCCAGCTGGAAAGCAGCTTGGCAGAAAGGGACCTGCGAGTCCTGGTGGACAAGCTGAACACAAAGCAGCAATGTGACCTTGTGGCAAAGAAGGCAAACAGCATCCCAGGCTGTATTAGGAAGACCATTGCCAGCAGGTCAAGGGAGGTGATCCTTCCCCTCTGCTTGGCCCTACTGAGACACATTTGTAGTGCTGGGTGCAGTTCTAGGCTCCCCAGTACAAGAAGGACATGGACATACTGGAGCAAGTGCAGTGCAAGGCCACTAAGATGATTAAGAGACGGGAGCATCTTTTGTATGAGAAGAGGCTGAGAAAATTGGCAGTTTCATCTTGAGAAGAGAAAGCTCTAGGGGGTATATTGTCACTGTGTATAAATCATAGCATCATAGAATATCTCAAGTTGGAAGGGACCCATAAAGGTCATTGAGTCCAACTCCCTGCTCCTTGCAGGACCACCTAAAACTAATCCATATGACTAAGACCGTTGTCAAGACGCTCCTTGAACTCTGACAGGCTTGGTGCCATGACCACTTCCCTGGGGATCCTGTTCCAGTGACCGACCACCCTCTCAGTGAAGAACCTTTTCCTAACATCCAGTCTTAACTTCCCCTGACACAGTTTCGTTCCATTTCCTCGTGTCCTATCTCTGGTCACCAGAGAGAGGAGATCAGCACCTCCCCCTCCACTGCCCCTCTTGAGGAAATTGTAGACTGCAATGAGGTCACCCCTCAGCCTCCTCTTCTCCAAGCTCAACAAGCCAAGTGATCTCAGTCACTCCTCATGTCTTCCCTCAAGACCTTTCACCATCTTGGTCGCCCTCCTCTGGACACACTCTAATAGTTTGATGTCCTTCTTATATGGAGGCACCCAAAACTGCACACAGTACTGGAGGTGGGGCCGCACCAGTGCAGTGTAGAGTGGGACAATCACCTCCCTCGACCAACTCCTGATTGGAATTAGTAAAGAAGACAAAGCCAGTCCTTCCTCAGTGGTGTCCTGTGACAAGAGAAGAGGCAATGGGCAAAAACTGAAATACAGGAAATTTCATTTAAACACAAACATAAAAAATTACTGTGAGGGTGGTCAAACACTGAAACAGGTTACCGTCAGAGGCTGTAGAGTTTCCACTCTTGGAGATATTAAAAAACTGACTGGTCATGGTCTTGGACAACCTGCTTTAGCTGACCCTGCTTTGATCAAGGGAGTTTGACTAAACGGTTGCGAGAGAACCCTTCCAACATGATTCCTTCCATCATGATTCTGTGATTCTGATCTACAGGTCACTGTTACATATTCATTTTGAACAAATTGCAGATTACAAGGAAATTAATCCAACTTTCACTATTTGTTTTGTGCTAAATAGCAAATTACATATGAATCTAGATTTGACTTCATATTCAGAAATTTAATACAGGACCAAAAGCATGACTGTTCTGGGGCAGACGAAAGGTCCATCTCATTTATTGACTTCTACCTGACAGTGAGCAGGGTCAGATACTAAGCGGAAAAGTAAAAGAACAGTCAACCCTACAGTAACACTCTCCTTGGTATACTTCCTCTCACCAATTTGCTATATTCTCTCTTTCTCTTTCTTGACATCCAAAGCCCTTTTATAGATGTTAGATAGGATTGTGAAGCCCACAGATAGAAGCATACAGGTAAAAAAGAGATTGGAAAGAAGTGAGGTGTTAGGAGGGAATAACACTCTGCTGAATTCCTCCGTTGCAAGGCAGCATATAATCAAAAGACTAAGATGACATGCACTTTGAAACAGTGATAATTCAAACTATTGCATGCTATGTTCTTTGATGGTGGTTTTCCATCATCTGACCTGCACAGCTGTGGAATGGGGTTTACTGAGCCTCAGGTGAGTATCCTAGTGAGTCAGTCTCTGCATGAGAAAAGCGTTCCTTTTCTTTAGGATGCTGGAGTTTGGAAGTACCACTTCTTCCGAAGAACGTTGTCCTTTGTTCCGTATCTGCATGATAAGTCTACATTTTTTAAATGAAAGAATGATCTCATTATATGACACCAGATTTGGGGAGTTCAGCTACAGGTTTTAAATGCTTATGATATAATGTAATTTTAATTCAGTAGTCCCAAATTTGTGTTTCCTGACTTTTTCACTTACTTCCAGAAGCCTTTTTCTACAGTGATCACTTCACATGCAGGCTTTCCTCTTTGTAGACAAAAGTCAGACATGGCCTGTTAATTTTAGCAACAATCAGATTCTAGATAAATGTATAATAAAGTCAAGTTACTATAACAAAGTCTGTGTACATAGTATCAGAATGCTTCCCATTCAGCTTCAGTTATACCTCAAGGGAAAAGAAAAGCAAAACTGTAAGAGAAATCTTTGAGCCTCACTGTCATAGATCACAAAAATTTCTATCAGTTAAATTATTTCTTTTGTCTAAGTTAAGGAAATAGGATTGAAGCTAATTGATAAGCATATCATTCCATTTCTGTATGCAGCAATACCATATTGCACTGTGTTTTCAATAATCTCAGTCCTGAATCAGTGTTGACCTCTGAAAATTGTTCAAGCTAGGCAGGTTTTTCTAAATGTCACGGGAGATGTTAATCCTTTTTCCAAAGGCAGAATGATGATGCTTAGGCATATGACTGTTTATGTGGCACCAGGATGAATGCAGTAAAACTTAGGCATAAAGCCCAAGACACAAAGTTATGATTTTTGATCATAACCATAAAGCATTTTGAGTGGTGGTGGAAGCATTGTTTTCATACCGACATGCATCCACTTTCCCTGTAGAAGATGTCTAAAAGGATTATTCAAAGGGAGCAAATATGTGTATGAGGAAGTTATTAAAACTGTTTCCTGCCATATGGGAGTAGCTTATTGGGTCTGCTGTGCATCATTAACACCTTCATAATGTTGCTTGTACACAATTAATTATGTAATTGCAAATTGGCATTGAAAAGATTGATATCACGAAGCAGAGCAGTATCTTCATTTACTGTCAGATAATATAATAAAGATGACACATTTCTGGACTTAAAGGTTTTTTTCCCTAACATAAATCTTTTCAGTACAAATATTTTCCAAATACTCTTTTAATATAAAAATACTAAAATATCTGCCAATGAATTAATATTAACTATGAAAGAGCACATATTATCATAAAAAGTTTTGAAAAGTTTTACATCACTGCTGTTAACAGATTTGTCTGCAAGCTGATTTCCTTCCTAACTTCCTGAAGGGCAGCATAGCTGATTACAAATAAATGGAATTAGTTCTGAGTAGAATCACAAAGCTTATGGCGATGTATACTTAACATGATATATGAATGCCTCAGGCATTACACTTCTGCTACCCTGAGGCACTGATACTCCGTTTTACTATAGCAAGTAAGAGAAAGCAATGTGGTATCCTTCCATAGCTTGATCCTTTAAAGTCTGGCTTTAAGAGTCTTCAGCATGACAGATTTTCACTAAAACAACTTGGCAGCTCAAAAACCTTAGAATAGTTTGAGTTGGAAGCAAAAGACGGAGATGTGAAAGAAGGTACAATTCCCTTCTCCTTTGTATACATTGTGACACATACTTGCAAAACTCAAAATTTCCAGAAAAAAAGCCATGTTCCTGTTAAACCCAAATTGTTACTCTGTCAGGGCAGTCAGTTCCATTCCTCTCAGCCAAAACGCCAGAGAGAAGAGAACATATAAACAGAAGAAAAAGTATTACACTCAGTTTTCTTTCCTATCATGAGAGCAATAATGTGTTTCATGCATTACAATTTAATAACACCCAAATACTGAAAATATATATACAGTCTCTTATTTATTCTGAATTTTAAACTCCCAGTTCCAGATGACCTCAAGAAGAGGTAATATATCTGCATTAACACATGAACAACCCAAACCTTTTCCCCTGAACTGTTTCATTCTCCTAGCATGTACATCACAGTACCCTTAGTGTTTTCTGAGGAGTTGCTATAAATTGAGGGATGATACCTACAGACTACAAACAACATTTTTCTCTTTAGGGAAAAAAAACAAAACAAAACAAAACACACATTTGTCTAGCACCTAAGAATACCATTGTACCTGCTCAAAAATTTCAGCATATTTTTTTTCTTTCCAGAACTCAGGGTGCAGTTATTACTTTTGCCTATTACTCATACATCAGTAATCTGAATTACTGCAGGGTAGAGAATGTGTACCCAGTGTGCACAGACAGATACACAATTAAAATATCTATATTTTCTCTATGATTAAGAAATAACTCAAAAGCCAAGTGGCTTCTAATGTGAGAACTGCACAGCAGTTGGAGCAGGGTGTTGAGACTGATGCCGGCTGGTGTCCTGCTAGCTTTGACAGCAGGCTAAATGATCATGGAACTGGCTCAAAAACATCTTTGCAGGGATAGCTGCAATTTAATATTTTGGATGAGAAAATACAGAGGGACTTTGCACAGACTTTTTTTTTCACTTCTACCAGAGAAGTAGTGAGTTCTGGGATGGATTGGGGCAGAAGAATGGAAGGAAAAGAACTAAGGAAAAAGGGGAGAAAACAAGTCCTGGGCTCCTTGATTACATGCCACTGTCCATGAAAAAGACATAGATCATAGAAATACTACTGTAGGAAATTCTTCTCAGTAAAATGAGGATATATAGTCATGGTCTGGCTTGGGGCTGTGGTAGCCTCTGTTGCTTTATAGAGAACTCTCATTCCCCTAGACAATAAGCCAAATGCCTTCATAATTCAAGATCTGCTGACATCTGTGGGTGACTGACAGGCTGGCAGAGCACTGAAAAGCCAGCTGCCCTCTGTTGCTGGTGAACAACTTGGAAGGTGTTAGAGCTGATATTTGTCATATCTGGGGACAAATCAGTCTCAGAGCAGGCTGCAGATGTCCATCATGGTATTGATATTTAGTTTAAATCTCTGCTTGAGAGGCCCAGGAAACTCAAAGGTGAGTATATATGATCCAAGGATGCAGGTGGTCTCTTGCCAGACCCACTCTCTCAGATCCTCCAAACAGTGAGTGGTGAGCAGAAACAGAGAGTGTATGCATTTGCTTTACTGTCCTGCCTTCAGAATACTCTACATAGTGCTCACTCCTTCCACCTTCACCTCCACTTAGTCCAGAATATATCCTCAACTTTTGTTCTTACTCATTCACTAGCTACTCACCCCATCCATGATCCTATACTGTGTCTAAAATGTTCAGCTAGTTGTACTGTTTTATTTAGTAACTCCTATCACGTACTGATATTAATCTATGAAAATATCATTCTTACCATCCTTTTGTTTTCTGTTAACCTGACTACCATGATGAATATACAGGAGGTGAGTTTTGTAGCTTGGTGATCAAGCCTCACTTTTGACTTGCCCAGGAAAGTAGATATGACCCGGTCATACTAAAACTAAGAACATGTTAGACAGGAGACGATCGGGAGAAAGTGTGCTCACGTATGTGAGAAAGGCACCTTAAACTTTTAGGGTCTTTTCCTTTCAAATATCTGACTGTATCTAGCAGTGGATGATGGGCCTGGGGAGGGTGTTACACTCAAAATCTTGTGAGTCATAAAAGGCAACACACCATATATAGAGTTAAGAACTTGTAAGTCCAATGAATGCTTTAACAATCTAATAGTTCAAGTTGTATAATCAATACAGAAATACATAATACCTGATAGATGGTATACAAAAGCATGCTAGTCTCAACTACTTTTCTTTGGTATTAAATACACTCTTCCAGTGCTCCTCTGGGTCCTAAAGTTCACAGTTGTATTCTTCCTCAAGAAGTGGGGAGGAAATTTTGAAGAGTCACAGGCATCCTTGAGTCTTTATGGGAGAAATGTCATGTTCCTGGTGAGGGCCTGTTCTGCCTCACCTCTGATGTACACAAGGACCTACATTTATAGATGTCCTCATGGCACCCCGCATCCTTCTCTGGGCAGGCAGAGCAATGTGGCTGGCACTCACTGGCCACCCCCAGTCCTTGGGACACCCAAGGCTGGAGTTGGTCACTTGGTAATGACCACGGCTGCTCACGCCGTTACCACAGATGGTACCGCACAGCCTCAGCTCACTCCAGGGAAGTGAGAGTCACTCACCCCCAGACACACAAGGTGTCCAGTGCCACCCAGACCAGGGCCAGGCCCAGGCCCTGCAGGCCCCAGACCCTACACCCCAGGGCACCCCAAGGCTAGGCGCTTCTGCTAGTGATGGCAAAAATCACATTTACCATGTTATTGTCAGTGTCCTCAATGAACTGATAGAGCCTGTGCTCTCACCCAGTTCTGCCCAGTCCATTTTGGCCAGGCACCGCAGCAGGACTGGATTGCAGCTGTTGGGCAGGAGCCGGCTGAGAGGGAGCTGGGACACCCCTCAGCAGGGCCCTCCTCCTGTGCTTCTGAGCCACCTCGGGAGCCCTGGCCCTTGGCCTTGGCTTTGCTCAGCTCGTTGGGGTGCAGTGTCACTGTGTCCACTGGGGAGGGGAGGGCACAGCCCCACCAGCCTGCAGGCTCCTGCCTTCCCACCTGGCCTGTGCTGACCTAAACAGCTACAAGGAGTACAAGTGATTGATGCCATATAGACAACATAATAGTCCTAAACACCCACTGGGAGAGGGAAATATCATAACAATTGCTGCCATTTCACATCCAATGCCCTAGTAAAACTAATACCTTGTAACAGGACAAGGTAGGCCAATGCTTGGGACACACAGAAAGAATTGTGGGCTACTGCTGCTCATTGATCCCAGTTTTGAGTGCAGCCAGATGAGATGATGCTGTCAAGGGGCTTCCAACTGCGAGATATTCTCTCTGCAAAGCTGAGGGTATTTATCTTGACCTGAGACATGTCAGGGGAGGAGGTTGTTTGTAAGAGAAGGTGAAGTTCATATTCCATTTCTGTGCATCGAAAGTTTACAAATGTATTCCATTGTGGTGGGTTCACCTTGGCTGGCTGTCAGACACCCACCCAGCTGATCTCTCACTCCCCCTCCTCAACTGGACAGGGGAGAAAATAAGATAAAACAGCTTGTGGGTCAAGATAAAGGCAGGGACATCACTTACCAGTTACTGTCATGCGCAAAATAGTCTTGCCTTGGGGAAAATTAGATTAATTTATTGCCAGTTAAAATATGTTTGAGTAGTGAGAATCAAAATCAAAAAAATAAAACAAGACTTCCCCGCCTCTCCTTTTCCCAGACTCAGCTTCCTTCCTTCATTCCCAACTCCTCTACCTCACCCTGCTTCAAGGAACGCAGGGGGATGGGGAATAGGGGCTGTGGTCAGTCCATAACAGCTCCTCCCTGCCGCTCCTTCCTCCTCACGCTTTTCCCTGCTCCAGCCTGGGGCCTTCCCACGGGCTGCAGGGAAACACCCGCCCCACCGGGGTCTCTCCAGGGGCCGCAGGGGCATCTCTCTCTCTGCTGGGGCGCCTGGAGCACCTCCTCCCCTCCTCCTGCTCTCCCCCCGGGGCTCGCAGGGCTCTTTCTCACACCGTTTCCCTCAGCCCCGGCTGCCGGGCAGCGTTTTGCCCTTTCTCAGCCAGGCTTTCCCCGAGGCGCCCGCCCGTGGCTGTGTCCGCCATGGGGCAGCCCCGGCCCCTCCTCACAGGGGCCGCCCCTGCAGACCCCTCACTGCCCAAATCTTGACACCTACACCGAAGAAACCCATTTAACCTCATAAAGATTTTCCTGATTATATGTAGTCTTACACCTCTAATTTTACTTGCTGAGAGCATAGCTGTGATTATGCACAGTGCAGGATCAAGCATGTATTTTTTTCCCATATTCCTGAGCTAGTTTAGCTGTACGTTGAATCCTAGACATACTGAGCCTAATCCTACTTGTTGCCATTAGCTGTTTGACAGAGTGGTGATATATTGCACTAATTTAGTACTTTTTCATAGCAGTTGTGGCAGTAATTTAGTAGCAATGTACCCTTGTATCCTTTTAAGATGCCAGTTCAAGGAATAGAAACTGGATCAGCTTGTAGCACATATGGGATAGCTAGCCCTACCGGGTCTTTGCTGTCAGTCATCACCTGCCCACTGGGAACTTCCTTCATGTTAAGCTCAGAATTTTCAATGACAGAAAGATGGATGAAGTAACCCTGTTGCAACGAGCTGTGGCCCTAGCGACCTGAGAGGTGGGTAGAGGGGCAGGATGTATCTGTTTCCATTGAACTGTTTAGCAGGATCACACGAAAACAAGAATGGTGAACAGGACTGTGACTGGGTTTAGCCAACTTGTAGCAGTTGATTGAATGATTCTTTCTTGTCGTTGCTGGTTGCTAGTCTGCATTGAGACACTTGTCCTTTCTGATTCAGCCTTACTTTCTTAGTCTGTCACATACTGTAGTTATATCTTCACGTCTTGGACTGTTTTGCTTGTTTTGCTCTCTAGACTAAGGGAGGATCATGCCTTTTATTATGTCCACTGCTGTCACATTCAATGTACTAAAAATTGTATAAAGATAAATACCACGTGGCTTAAAGAGCTTAATCCTCAAATAAAAATGTTTTCTTTTTTTTATTCATTTATCATGCAGAGGATAGGGCCCTTAAAGTCTTTAGTTCAGTTATTAATCTAGATGTGTATAGGAAAATTACACAAAGAATTAAATAAATTCACTAAAGAAAATTAAGCCTATAACACAAAATTCCCATCTTTCTACTCTACTTTTGAAAGCTACTAAAAATATAACTATGGAATTAAGTCAGTGAGGAAAAACTCAGTGACTTCTAGACTAAACTGTTCTTTTTTCATTATCAGTTAACAACTTACAGAGAGTTCAAATACAGTTAGGTTCCTTTTTTATGCCAATGGAAATGCTGTGCTACACATCGTCTTCTGAGGTATGTTATCAGGAATATGCCTGCAAACCTACCTTCAATGGACTTTACAGGAGCTGATTGGAACTTACAGGGCAGTTCTATTGATGAAGGAGGAAATACAGAACTGGAATTGTTCTCTTTTAACTGTGTTGACTCTCTGGGAATAACAGGATTAAACATTGTGCAGATGTATTTTTGCTCCTGAAATGAGCAAACAGTTCTGAGGAGATACACGATGCATATCTTCTGATTAAAACAGTGCTGGTTTAACAGCCATTCTTTCTAAATGGGACAGCATTTTAAATCACAGAAGATAAAAAAAAAAATAAGGATAAGGTAAGAAAGTTTAAGATTAATAGAATATTTCTCTACTGTTTTATTAAATCTTGAATGTTCTCCTAATTGCAATTTTACAGCTTATTTCTTTTCTTTTTATTTTAAGTCTTTCATATTGGTCAGTCAAATGTGCATGGCACTCAATTCTAAGGACAGAAAAGTTCCATACATATTCAGGCAGCTTCTTAAAGACATTGTATTTCTAAGAGATAAAAATATTGATTTAATTAAATTCATTATATATTTATCAATTTCTATATATTTTAAACTATAAAGATATATGGATTTATTCTTAGAGAATGAAATGTAAACATATTTATTTCTAAATAAACAGAAAAGTAATTTATTTTAATCATGTCATTTGAAGGTTTATTTGCTTATTTTAATCTTAGTGTTCCCCAAGTACTCAGCACATTAATTTATTTATTTCAGTCCAATATTTTTTTTCTGCATTGATTAAAATGTTGACCCTACACACAGAAAAGAATAACTTTATTTACAGTAGTAGTCTAATTTAATTTAGTTGGAGTACTTGCAATGATAATTACCCAGCAGTCAATGTTTTTAAGCATTCATAAAAATATGAATGTTCAGAATTTGACAAATGGTGTGTGGATAGTTATGAACATATCAAATTCTACATTTAATTATATTTGCAAATATTTGTTTCTGCAATGAAAAAAGTTTTACCTGAAAGTAAAGAAAAAAATGTTGAAATAACTTAGAAAGGTAAAATTATTACTTCTGTCACAAGTATGCTTTGAATTATTTAGATGGTATATGGAAAAACAAACCAAAAGGAAAAAAAAAATCATAGATATTAAAATATATTTACTTCCTTTTCACAGAAGCTTAGGATAACTTAGGCTGTAGGGACAAAAGCCTTATTGGAGTAGAGGTTACCAAATCCTTCTCATCTGCACAGACAGTCATTTCACCATAAGATGTGATAAGGTTGGTCAAACATGTTTTTTCCCTGGTAAATCCACATAAAAACTTCCTAATGACCTTCTTTTACTTCACATACCTGGAAATGAACTCCAGGAGAAGGTGCTCTGTGATTTCTCCAAGGATTGAAGTGAAGCTGACTGGCTGACCGGTCCCTTGATCATCCCTTCTGTATTACTTAAGGATAGGTAAGTCCAATATCATCCTCTTTCTAGTTATGTGGGACCCTCCCCATTTGCTATGAACTTTTGTAGATGTTAAGCAGAGGTTTCACAATCATATCAGAAATCTTTTTCAGCACTTTCAGGTGAATTCCATCTGGTCCCATGGATCTGAACGCATCCCTAACCTGTTGCTTTCTCACTTCTGTGACTAGATTTCATCTATGAAAATAGAAGCAAAAAAGGTATGGAGTAGTTTAGCGTTTTCCACATTGTCCACCACCAGCTTCTCTCCCCTGTTTAGAAGCAGATCTGCCTCTTCCCTGAATTTTCTTTTCCTATGCATAGCTTAGCTATACTGCTTAGCTTCCCAGGTCATTCCTCTTAGATTCTGAACTCAATCAGTTCATGGTTATGAAGTCACTATTTGTGAGCACCAGGACAAGTAGACCATTAGAGTAGTTGACTCCTCTAGCACTTGCCTTGGGAAATAATCACCAGCATAATCTAGGAACCTCTTGAATTGCTTGCACAGTGCTGTGTTTTCTCTCCAGCAGCTGACTGTATGGTTGAAAACTCCAATAAGAACCAGGTCTTGAGATCATGAGACTTCTAATAGTTGTGTACAAAGAGCCTCACCTACTCCCTTTCTTGTGGAGGTTTGTGATGGATCCTCACCACAACACTGCACTGCTACTTACCCTCTGATCTTGACTCACAAACTCTCAGATCCCATATTTCACAATGGGCCACTTCACAGTCGAGGAGCTGATTTACTCTCCCTGTTATAGTTCCCTACCTGTCCTTCCTAAAAATCCTGACTATTTTGTTCTTGATAAAAGATTTTTTTCCCCTCTTTCATCTGTTCAGATCCTTAAAGTGAAACTAATTATGTTTTGAAACACAGATTCTGACAGCAACTTAATGAAAGAGAACATAAAAAATTAACTTAATTATCTTGTTAGTTCTTGATGAGTTACTGTCCTGTTATACATGCAAATAATGTACCTATAGTTATTAAATCTTGTAAATTTCCTCATCTCAGTGTCTGATATGTGTTTTGGAGATTCTTTTTCTATATTTTTGAGACAATAATATCTAATCAATTACTAGGACTAACCTCTATGCAAGCAAAATGGAAGACCTTAACAAAAACCATCTTTTACTTTGGATTCTTCAGATTTCTCAGAACTTTCCTTTATTTTTATCCTTTGTGTTTCCTCTCCTTGTAGACCGTAATAATATAATATATAATTTTAATAGTTGCTTATGCTAATTTCCTATTAACACAAATGTAACTCATTTACTGAATCTCCATAAGCAATGGCAGAACAGAATATAACCATGGAAACACCTAAGACCTCCCTCAGATATGCTTAAAAGCAATATAGATTTCCTTGCTCATTTAGCTTTTCTCAGTATTCCCTTGTGTCATTTCAGTTCTTTGCAGCTTTATTTATATTACAGAACAAGTAGAGAGAATTGATAATGGGTAAAAAGATTTCAGCTAGAATATTTGTCATTTGTGATTGAAGACCAAGGAATTAGATAATGAATAATGCTATTTATATATTACTTTATTCATTATATAATTTAGAAATTAGCTATCTGATTTCATTATCATAAAATAATCTCAAAGATTTGAGTCTCTATAACAAAGCTTTAAACTTCAGGAAGAATAAAAACAGTGGATTGTGCTGCTGTCTGTAAATCTGACGTTCTTCAGTCTGTCACTGGTAAAGCAACCTATTTGAATCTCAGAAGTTTTCTATTGTAGGATTTATATATAACTTGACATTCACACTGATATGAATATTACTCTTGTTTCCTGGTGAGTTACTGCTATAGTGTTTTTTTTTACTGAAGAAAGACCTGGTGTTTTCATACATCTTTACACTTTTATTTCTGTTCAGCATTATTTGATTTTATTGAAGTTAATTCTTACTATTACTCTAAGGCCTGGAATTTCTAAAGCACTGTGCAAATACTTAGTACATCCCTATCAGATAGATCAATAGTATTATCCTTATTTTTCAACACAACAGACTGAGAAAGAAATGTTTCAATGTAGGTTTGGACTCATCTCTTTCAAGTCCTAATAAAAATAAGCCATCTTTGTCCTCGGTCAATTTTAAAAGTAGCTGAATGTGGATCTTGAGTGCCACTGTTCAAGACAGTAAATCCCAGGAAATGGGCAACATTTATCCCTGCTTGGGCTATCACGATAATTAGTTTGTTTTAACCGGAAGATTCCAAATGTCTTTTAAACTTAAATTTATTGATCATATTACTATTGGTTTTGCAGACAAGCTTAATCTAGTTTAATGCTCTCCTTTGCCACCCTTGTGATTATAATCAGAAAATTCAGTTGTTTTGAAGCTCCTCCTTATCTTGCTATAGATTAGGTTTGTACTATGCAGGTACAATTCTTTGTTTTCTCTACTTGTACCATGCTACATCTGTCTTTTTGCATGCTCTGCATTTCTACAAGTTTGATCTGCCTTGCCATCTGCATTATTCCCCTAGAAAAAGTTCAGATATCAGATGCAAATCTTCAGAAAATTTTTTGCATAAGAACTTGGTAAATGCAAAATATTTTGACAATTTTTTACCATATTATCAGCCCTGAACATCCAAGGTCATCTATAAAGCCTTCTATGGTATTTTCAGGCTTTCACCCCTTCAGCAATCACACGTAGTTATGCCTCACATTTCTATTTGTATGAATTGTGTACTACATTTTTTCCTAGTGAATGAATCAACATAAATTGGAGACATATTTGACCAATCATTTTCTCCTATTTCAGAAAATACTATAACTTTGTGTATATGTCCAAGATCTTGTATCATCTGGAAGACTCATAATGATATCTTAGACACAGATGAGAAAAGCTTTGCAACCAATATAGGTTTGGACTCATCTCTTTCAAGTCCTAATAAAAATAAGCCATCTTTGTCCTCGGTCAATTTTAAAAGTAGCTGAATGTGGATCTTGAGTGCCACTGTTCAAGACAGTAAATCCCAGGAAATGGGCAACATTTATCCCTGCTTGGGCTATCACGATAATTAGTTTGTTTTAACCGGAAGATTCCAAATGTCTTTTAAACTTAAATTTATTGATCATATTACTATTGGTTTTGCAGACAAGCTTAATCTAGTTTAATGCTCTCCTTTGCCACCCTTGTGATTATAATCAGAAAATTCAGTTGTTTTGAAGCTCCTCCTTATCTTGCTATAGATTAGGTTTGTACTATGCAGGTACAATTCTTTGTTTTCTCTACTTGTACCATGCTACATCTGTCTTTTTGCATGCTCTGCATTTCTACAAGTTTGATCTGCCTTGCCATCTGCATTATTCCCCTAGAAAAAGTTCAGATATCAGATGCAAATCTTCAGAAAATTTTTTGCATAAGAACTTGGTAAATGCAAAATATTTTGACAATTTTTTACCATATTATCAGCCTTGAACATCCAAGGTCATCTATAAAGCCTTCTATGGTATTTTCAGGCTTTCACCCCTTCAGCAATCACACGTAGTTATGCCTCACATTTCTATTTGTATGAATTGTGTACTACATTTTTTCCTAGTGAATGAATCAACATAAATTGGAGACATATTTGACCAATCATTTTCTCCTATTTCAGAAAATACTATAACTTTGTTTATATGTCCAAGATCTTGTATCATCTGGAAGACTCATAATGATATCTTAGACATAGATGAGAAAAGCTTTGCAACCGATTTAAGTACCTATGTACAAATATTTTTCCGGTATCTGCAAAAACAGGAAGTGAAATGGGAAATACATTTTTCAGCTGAAGATCAGGGTTCATGACCAGAAGAGGGGGTAGGGAAGAGGAAAAAAAAAATACTTATATAGCATTAGATCTAAATACACTCTTTCTGAGAACAGTGAAAGAAGTGGAGAATTAAAAAAAAAAAAAAAAGTAGTAATAGGGGCTGAACTGAAATGCCCCTTCAGAAGAAGATAGAAGAAATTTTTTGGGAGACAGGTTGAAGGTACTACTAAAAAAGATTTATTAAAAAAAAAATCATATTCCAACTCAAATTCTGTTTGAATTGTGTAGAAATGATGCAGAACAGTGAAAGAAGTGGAGAATTTAAAAAAAAAAAAAAAGTAGTAATAGGGGCTGAACTGAAATGCCCCTTCAGAAGAAGATAGAAGAAATTTTTTGGGAGACAGGTTGAAGGTACTACTAAAAAAGATTTATTAAAAAAAAAATCATATTCCAACTCAAATTCTGTTTGAATTGTGTAGAAATGATGCAGTTTAGGTTTATATGGTTACATGATACTTATAAGAGGTAGTGGCAATACCTTTAATACAAAATTCCATAAATATATTTCTTTTTTGTAATCTTATCTTTTATCACAGAACAGAATAGTGTTATTCACTTACCCAGCCTTTAGAATGAATAATTTACTTTCTAGCAAGTTGGAGGAAAACCAGTCTTGCCAGAGAGCAGGGAAGTGATCTGTTGCTAGGGCTTCCAGAAGGATCATCCTGCTTTCTTTACTTCAGGGACAAATTTAAGAAATGACATATTCTCAGTTGTCAATGGCTGGCATGCCTGGGTCTTCACCAACAAAGTATTGAGACTGGAAGAGATACAAGACAAAAGTGATATAAGGCAATACTTTCTTTTAAGATAGAAAACAAACAGGAAACTGTTTCAAAATTACCTTTTTAATAGAAAACCAGGTAGTATGCAAATATGGACAGGCGGTGTGGTGGCCCTGTATGTTAGGGAGTGTTTCGATTGTCTAGAGCTCAACGATTGTGATGATGATACGGTTGAGTG
>NW_008795259.1:9666304-9677532 GCF_000699145.1 Aptenodytes forsteri | reverse complement strand
CGATGAGATGATCTTAGAGGTCTTTTCCAACCTCAATGATTCTATGATTCTATGATTCTATGATTCTATAGAGGAACTATGATTCTATGATTCTATGATATAGAGGAAAATCATATTTCTATAAAAGAATGATGTAAGTCAATGTTGCATACCATAACTTCTGCATGTGTCTGTGTATAACACCGAACAAATGTAGAATGAAAACATTAAAAAATTGTGGATCTGATATTGTCTACACTAAAATGGCTTTTCTTTTCTGGAAATAACTTCAGGGTGAATGAACTTCCAAGTTACTCTAAGCTGGCATAAAGCTCTTCACTGGCTCTGTTTCACAAATCCTAGGAAACAGCTAAAGAAGAAAAAAAAAGAAACAAAAAACCCCTCTGTACAAGTAGCCATGCAAATTTCAGAGCTGGAAGATTCCCTTTTGCTGGTTCAGGGCAATATAACAGAGTCCTTATCCACACTGAAAAGAAGCTACAGATCCAGAGAATTCCAGTATATTCCAGTATATTTTCATACAACTTTCCTACATTTTTCTAATACTTTATGCTTTGCATTCAGAGGTTCATGGTTGTACTGGTTTTGTCTGGGATATAGTTAATTTTCTTCATAGTAGCTAGTTGGTACTATGGTTTGGATTTGTGCTAGAAACAGTGTTGATAACACGCTGATATTTTAGCCATTGCTGAGCAGTGCTTACACAGAGCCAAGGCCTTTTCTGTTTCTCAGACTGCCCCACCAGTGAGTAGGCTGGGGGTGCACAAGAAGTTGGGAGGGGACACAGCTGGGACAGCTGACCCCAACTGACCAAAGGCAAATTCCACACCATATGACGTCATGTTCAGCATATAAAGCTGGAGAAAGAAGTAGGAGGAGAGGGGGACATTTGTAGTTACGGATTTTGTCTTCCCAAGTAACCATTACGCATGATGGAGCCCTGCTTTCCTGGAGATGGCTGAACACCTGCCTGCCGATGGGAAGCAGTGAATGAATTCCTTGGTTTGCTTTGTGTGGCTTTTGCTTTACTTATTAAACTGTCTTTATCTCAACCCACAAGTTTTCTCACTTTTATCCTTCCAATTCTCTTCCCCATCCCACAGCAGGGGAATGAGCGGCCAGCTGTGTGGGGCTCAGCTGCTTACTGGGGTTAAACCACAACAAAGGTTCATGTAATTCACATACATAGTCAATATTGATGCTCATCAGGCCTATGCAAAGTTAGTTTTCTGCTGTTCCTTTTGGTCTGAAGCCATATTTAATCCTGTCCCATTCAGTGCCAAATTATCCAAGTGATGTATTTTGTGTACTGGCCTGGAAGGAGGGAAAAAGAAATCCAGTATGAGTATCACTAGGGACACTGTCAGGTGCTCTATTACTTGGCTTTAACAGATGGAAAGATAGGAGATGGAAAAAAAACTTCCTCTCACTAATGTTTTTTCTGAGAAACAAAACAGAGTTTTGACTGAACGATTTTAATAGTAAATTAAAAAGAAACCTTCCACAACAAAATATTAAAATGAGGTTTTATAAAAGCAAATTATTTTATTATCAACACTTTCCTATTTAAATAATAATAACCCCAAATCACTCTAAATGAAAAAGTCAAAAAGAAAAGCAAAAGAACTCTAATGACCCAAAGTATACTTTTACTGCAAAGTAGCTGGTTTTGGAAGAGATAACAGCTATCTTGAACCCTTTTAAGTAAAATACTTCAGGAAATTGCTTTTGAATTGTTATGATAGGTGATATAAATAAAACAATTTCTTCCACAATGGCACTTTCAGTATGTGAAATGGCACATGTAAGAGGTACTTGCCTGATAGCACTGTGGTAAATTAACTGGTCCAATTAACAGCGTGGGGCACCTCTAGAATTAATTGAAAATCTTTAGTTTATTTATCGGGTTAGTTTTAAGTATTTGAAAGTGTATGTTGTATTAATGTTAGATTTCTCTAAGTGATACTATAACTAATTGGTAATAAGTTTTTTGTTTTGTTTTGTTTTGTTTGTTTTGTTTTTTTCTGGAAGGTGAGATGCTGACATGGGGACTGTGTTTTTAATTGCTAAGCTCCCTAAAGAGTCTGTACAGCTCTTAGGTTTTGCACAGCTGTTGTAACGGGGAACACAGTAAAACAAGTCTCTTTTAAAAGTTTTGCATGGAATGGTCAGTGAATGCCACAAAAGTATAGTCAGTATAGCTACAAAAAGTTATATTTACATATGCATGGGAACAGACACATACATAAATACAGGTGTGACAATAAAGACATTTAGGTAGCAAATATCTTAGGAAAGGCATATACGTAAATATGACATTCCTTCATTCAACACGATAAACTGTATACGCATAGTACACAGACAGAAAAAGTCTGAAATACCAACAGGCACTGACACTTGAAATTTTGAGATTTTTATGAGACATGCAGATATAAATATGCAGTAACATGGGGAGGTCTGGTCAGTTTTGGAATGTGTCCCACTACCTAATCATAGTTACACAAGCTGGGATTGTACTAAGAGCATCTACTTAATTGTAACACAAATTTAAGCTTTTGTAAAAAAGGACAATCCCACCTTCTTTCTTCTGCCTCTAGCCTGGCATTTCTTACATTCCTGTGTCTGAGCACGAGCAATTTATTCAGCTTCTCAGATCACGGAGCTGATCCCTCTCAGAATTAATAATTTAGCTTCCTCATCTGGCCTGTCACATGTGCAACTGCTTGTACAGACACAACAGCTATCTAGGTTGAAGACTACTCCTTGCAACAGCAGACCATACTTATGCCAGTGTGAACTGGGTAAGGAATTTCAACACAAAATGCAACACAGCCTAACTGGAATGCTAAATCTAAATAGATGATAGTTAAGAATCCCCATAATTTCAAGCATAGATTAAAAGCAATGAAAGTATGCAATTGTTTATGTCTGAGCTATGGACTGATAGTGATGTTACAACGTATTTGTTGTGTTGTTATGGATTAAATAAGTACAAAAAGCAGATATATAATGTAAATTTAATAACTAGGAATTCTAGAAGCTACAGGCAGGAATAACTTGAAGTTATGGCGCCATGTGGCTTTGAAGTATGGTTAGAAGCATTAGCAGTGTCTATAATATTCCTGTGAAAATAATGTGTCTGGAAACTTGCTTTAAATGCTAAGGTACAGCATACCTACTCAGGACCATTCAGTTTGTAAGAGCCAAAATTAAGATTCAGGAGGTCTTGGATATCAGATCTGTATTTACGCCTTTAAAACAGCCAATTCATTACAGCAAACATATGCAGAGATGAACATTACTGCAGGGCTATAGAATTCAGAAAAACAAAACCACTAAACAGATCACACAGGGTGGTCTTTTGCACCAACATGTCTTCTAGGTAAGGTATTTGTTCTGGCAATGTAAATATGTGCAGGTAGTATGGAAGAAAAAAAGACTGTGGTTTTGCATAAACTAACATATGGACCTTCAGCATTACTGTTCTTAAAAGTATGAGGGCAGCGTGGCATACATGAACCTAACCACCCTGAAGTCACATGGTAAAACACTGAGTAGTCATCCATCAGAAAGACTTTTACTAGGTGAGAAGCACATGTCCTTTTGAAAAATGCTAGCCTTAAGGCATTTTTTATCCAGCACAGTTCTGTACTACTCCTATATATCAATACCTATATTCTAAATACCCAAATGTACACCAGCCTATCCACAAGTACCTATATTGTTTTAAAAAAACCCAGAAATATCTGAAACCGTGTGTAAAGATATACATTTAAATTAATTGTCCATATTTTAGTCGTCTTCCACTTTTAAATCTCTTTCCTTCTTTCATATTCCTGTGTATTGCTAAAAGCACCCTCTTCTGTGGAAATAATAATACTGAAAATTGTAGTAATACTATGAAAAAAGAGGTAATGGTTAAGAAGCCTTACTATCTGTGAATGGAAACACCTAAAAGAGGACTGATCTTTTTTTCTACAGGTAGTAAAACAGCCTATGAAAAATACTGAAGAAGCTAAGAAAGATGAAAAAAACCATTTAATGCACATCAGCTATTTGAAAGTCAGCAATATATATAAATACAGCAAAGGAAGAGGACTACTGCAGTAGCTGGTAATGATGATGGTCCCAGAAAAATTAAAAGAACTCTCAGAACAAAGGTTGGTATGTCAAAAATGTGGTAAACTGTTGGAGAGGTGTTTAAGTTAGTCTACAAGGTCATTTACTTGGTTGAACTATGAAAAGGTGAAGTAGCTTTTAATATGGCACTTGATGTCCCAAGTTAGCACTGCCATAGCTTTCTGAACTCAATGTTAGAGAATATAAACTGTAAAACTAAAATTGTAGACAGTTCTTAAATTCATGTGGAGAGGATTTCACACGTTATTATCTTGAAAAATGCACTGCAGTATCTCTGTTTGCATGAGAAAATCTTAGGAATATGGGGCTGACAAGGACCACCTAGGTCACTGAATCGAACCCTGATAGTTACCAGCATGAGAAATCTTTCCTCCAAATGGGTCCACAAACTGCCTGCTTTACCTGGCCTTTCATTTAATAAGTTGAACAACCAAGCACCACCACTCTCACCTAAGTTTAAGCACCAAAAATTTCAGGATTACATTGTGACATAGGAAAAAAGCAGGATATCTTAAGGCATTAGCCAGATCAGTTTCCTGAAATATCAAAGAATAAAGTTAGAAGAAAATTTGCATATAGTCTATACCAGCTGTGGTTTCCTTTCAGGAAATTATAAACCCCCAAATAAAGAGAAACCAAAGATTTATTATAGTCATTAATTGGGAGACAAAATATTGGTATTAAAATAAAATAAAATAAAAATTAAATAAATAATAGCTAATATTAAATAAAGTGAAAACTGAAAATGAGCTTGGGAAGCATGAGCTTCCTAGATTGTGATACATGCATGCACAAAAATGTATTTGACACCATTCTTATGAAACCAATAAACTGACATTATCTAAATATCTGAACTGGGCATCTTTCCATAAATCTTCTTAGATTGCTAAAGGAATCCCAATTCAGTAAAAACAATCCTAGAAGTCTAATAGTAGAGACATACTGTTCCCACTGACCACACTATGTCACTCTGCTTTCATGCAAGTTCTGTGATCAATTCTGCTAATTTTTGTCTTACATTTAAAACATGATACAGACCGATAATTTATACTATTCAATGAAGTACCTATTTTACTGTAGAACATCAGTATAAAAATTTCACTCTTTAAGCTGGAATTTTAAATTCACAGATCTAGATACACTTTGAGGGAATCTGGAGGTGTGACCAAATACAGATTTTTGTTCAATGACAGAGGAGATTTATTTTATTTTGTGTAAACCATGAGAAATTACATTGGCATATTTTTGCATGGAAAGTAGACAGAAAATTCAATAATTTTATCTTAACTTTTTTTTTTCCTTTAGGATTCTTCAAGCTAAACTAAAAATGCCTTTTAAAAAATTCAATGAAAATAACTCTTTTCATTGTTTTACAGCATTTAGTGCAGAGAACACTGGTGAAGGATTCATGTTAGCTCATTTGAGCTGAAATAACATTGTGAAAGAAATAAGCACTGATGTTTACCAATATTTACAAACACTGAGATGCTTATCAAAACTGCTGCTAATTAGAACCACAAAAACACAGCTAAAACACTCTGCTTTCCTTTTTTTTTTTTTTTTTTCAACAAATGAGCAGCTAAGTTACCAGATTTGTCCAGGCAACAGTAGCTACTATTTTAGAGAATTCAAGAAATTATAGGAGAGCCCCATGGCAGCTAGGTTTCACTTCACAAAAGTGATGAAAGTGACGATGTTGTACATCAGCTCTGGCATGAAGTGAGGAAAAGTTCACTTGCCTCAGGTGTCCTAGAAGTTGTTCATCATTTAGATCACTCTGGAGGTTGGTTAGTTCACTACTCACTCTCCAAAGGCCTTCAAGGAGCTATTAGTTCAGGGAAAATTCAACCCCTCTTAAGTTCTTTATGAAAACACAATCAGTGAGGATGGACAGCTTGGAAGATTTAAAAATTACCGTTTATCAAGTACATTTTATAAAGAAATTAGACTTCAGAAAAGCCTCCCTCTGTATCCCACCAAGTGAGTGTAATAAACTTTCTTTTTATGATGGCCTTGGGAGAAAATACTTCACTAATGAAAAGTCACAATTTGTGTATTTTATGTTGCCTTAAGGACATGTCCAGTGCTGTTAAGATTGCTAGTCCCCGTCTGAAGAGTTTGGATATCATTATTCTTGATTTATATGTACCATATATTAATGCTGACTTGGTCTTCAGAGACATTCTTTCATATAGTCGGAACAGCATTACGTACCTCTTCACTTCTCCAGGCATTTCCAGCAATTAAATACTTCAGTCAACTCATGTGTGAAACAGAGGAAGGGGTAAGAAATGAAGATTGGGTAACAAAGAGCTTCCTGTGCTATGTCGTTAACACTTTTGATACGTGTTTGCTTTATCACATTTTGTGTTCTACATAACCTTTCTCTTTAACACTCACTGAGGATTTAAATTTGCAGTTTTATTCTTTCCTATAATTTTCTGGTTTATGGCCCTAGTGAGAAAAATCTTTAGCTGAACTGTTTATATTTCCAACAGAGATAGCCATGAATGAAGCTGCATATCTGTTGATTGCTGAGGAAGGTGGGCTTACTAGCTCTAGTCTAGTTAATAGAGGAGATGAGCATAGACTCCAGAGAGAGACAACCTCAAATATTTGGCAGAAAAAAGAGAAATCCACAACTCTAAAATTGTATTAATGGTTAGAAATAGACAAACTCACTTGCAGAAGTGCTCTCATCCTCTCGGGCCATTTGTAGCGTAAGAGCATGACACACTCTTAATTGTTTTACTCCTTTTCAAGGCTGCAACATATTTCACTGGCTCCCTCCCCATCCTTTAGAAATGCAACCCTTGTTCTATGAATCACTAAGCTAATAAAAGGTTTCTGTCTGGACCTCAGGAATATTGCCTTCATCCAACATTGCCTGATATGATCTCTTTCCACATGTAACCTCTTATCTGAACAGAACCTTATCTGAACAGATCTAGGTCATGCAAAATCCACCTTCTGTTTCCAATTCCCAGATAACCCATCTTCTAGAAACTAAACTAGTCATATCTCCTTCTTGTTTTTAAAAGCAAATAGATAAATTCTGACAAGTCAGGTATCAAGATACCAGTATCTCTCCATCATGTGCCAAGAATACAGTGGTTAATCTAATACTGTTCTATGCATTCTGGCCAGTAGATAAACACTTACAAATGCTGGTTGATTTCAGGGCTGTTGTTATCCCCTGCTGTGAAGTAGGTTTCTAGCTTATGATATTAGCTCTCCTATCTGCTTATATTCCTTTGAACAAAACTTGTATTGCTTTGTAGCAGCTCATCCACATAGTAAAAAAGGAAATCTCCTGTAAGTATTGCTGCTTTTGAGAAGGCCACCACTAGACTACGAACTAATTTTCTGCAATAACAAACTCCTCCAGTCCTTGGTTGGAACCCCTGAGTCGTGAAAATACTGCCATTTGTTGACAGAGTTTCATATCATTCTTTCAGAATCTGAATTAAAGTTAGGTAGAAAATATTCTTCTACCCAATATTCTTTCCATCTTTATCACATGTCCAATCTTTGCTTTCCCCATGGCAGGTCCGTATTGTTAGACTCAACAAATATTTGTTCAATTAAAATATTTTTTTTGGTCATTTGATTATGCTTCATCTCTTCTGTTTTTTGCTGCAGTGTGGAGCAAGAGGGAATGTTCCAATCTGAGACAAGAAAATGATTTTACAAAGATTTCTTTCAAACTGTGTTGCAAATACATTGGTTTTATTCAACGGTACACTGCATAAGAGTAGGAGAAATGGTTCTATGTACATCCAAGGGAAAAAAAAAAATTCTAAGTTCCTTATATATATGTCATTCCTTTAAGATCGATGGGAACTCTGTGTGCATAAGCACTACATGAGTGGACCCTTAAAGCACGCTGAGGAGGAGGCTGTGTAGTCATTTAAAATTCAAACACAGCTTCATCTTGGCCATTAGTCAAGATCAGGCATCTTGGAAGGCTTCCAGTTTCACAAAGTAACCCCTGTGAAAGTTCTTTAAAGCAACTCTGTCTTAGAAAAGATCCAAACAAGTGATGCTTTGATCCATAAATCATCAGAGAAAGCAAAGAATGGCAAGCTTAACTTTATATTTAACAATAGCCTCTGATCTGAAAAATCATGTTGGGATGAATTCAGAAAAAACTCTGTTCTGTCTCAGGATGTGGCCCTTTGAAATATCGATTTTAGCATCTGAACAAAAAAGATCATTTTAAAAAAAACACAACATAAATATTAAACTATTATAAATAATGAAAAATAACTTTTGTTTGTATCCCAGAATTCTCTTTAAATTCTTCTAAAATTCTATTATGCTTTAAATTGTGAACAATTTTCCATGCAAATAAAAATGAGTGTTAAGACTGTAGCATGTAATACATTTTTTAGTTTTGTGAAAGACTGGCTAATCCCATACACTAGTGCTGTGGTGTAAATGGGATGAAAGGATTTGCTCCTATGCCTTGTACCTGTGTGCTTTTCCTACAGGTCTGCTCAGACAGAGAGAAGGCCTTTGTAAGAACCGATTTTTTTTTCCCCTCCACATTTGTGGATGCTACTGAGAAATGCACACAGCTTTGACTTTGCTCCTCACTGTGGTCATGTCACTCTGCTGGGGTTTTTCACAGTGTTACAATAAAGGACCTGCTGCAATGTACTTTTTCACAGAGTACTGCAAAATTGCATTTCTCTTGCCTGTGGCCTTAACTGCAAACTGATCATCTAACTGTGAATCTTAATTCCCCTCTCTTCATTAAAGATAATGATCCAGAATTTTTACGGTGCTACTATTCAAGATGGTAGCACAGAGGAAATGCTACGGGATATATAAACAAAGTCTGACGGTTCAGAGGTCTACCTGAAGTCACTTAAGAGCTCTGCGTATATTGCATGTCTGACATGCAGTTCTTCCTGTGGCTCAGCGCACTTATTTTCCACCCATCCAAAGGCTTTCTCATTAAGAGAGAAGGATGGAGGGACCAGTATGCCGTCCACCAGAATAACCTACATAGCCAAAACTAGTTTCCTGTCTCTATGTGGCAAACTCTTGCTCGGCAGATAGGAAGGAGTGACTCACAGGTTATGTGAATTGTCCTGGTGTGTTATATGTAGGGTGGTGGCGAAGCTGCTCTCTCCTCTTTCCCAGGAGCAATGTCCTGAATATTATCAAGCATTATATAGTCTCTAAAGCCGCATGAGAATTTAGTTCATAAAGGGATAGGCACCTGAACACTTTACTAATCCAGAAAGTCCATTAAACCATGTATGAAATAATCCTGCTGAGAACTCAGCTTGCATTTAGTGTCTTCTATTAATAATAATCTTTTTCATGTTGGGTGGCTGAGGAAACGATAGTAATTTCTGGGTTGAATGGTATAAGTTTGCAAAATATATTTTCTTCCAAAATCTATTATATTTAGAGAAATGTACTTTTAAAATTGCATAATATGAGGGGAAAAAAGGGTTAAAGTACAGCCTCAAATCTCTCACATGTTTAAAAGTATGTCCCAATACATCTTTTGGAAAGATTTAAAGAACACAATACTGTCCATTCCCTGCTGTGAAAAATAATTTCCTGGACTGTACTGTGGAGAAGTTCTCTATAATATCTCTCTCACCTTCTTCTCAGTGCCAACTGTGGAAGCAAGGATGAGACAAAAAGGGTTAAAGTACAGCCTCAAATCTCTCACATGTTTAAAAGTATGTCCCAATACATCTTTTGGAAAGATTTAAAGAACACAATACTGTCCATTCCCTGCTGTGAAAAATAATTTCCTGGACTGTACTGTGGAGAAGTTCTCTATAATATCTCTCTCACCTTCTTCTCAGTGCCAACTGTGGAAGCAAGGATGAGACAAATTGGTGTATAAATTGTCCCTATATCTTCTGCTGGAATCATATACTGGGACACAACAGATGATAAGTTGTGCAACAGACACCTAGAGGTAAGGAACCCAGGTGGTGCTCAGTTGCCAGCTGAGGTTAAACCACGACACCCACTCATCTGGCAGTTCAACAACTGGATTGTCAGTCAAGATCCATTTCTAAGGAACTTTAGCAGCAGAGTGAAAGCCCAAAGCAGAGATGGTCATTCCCTTTCAATTCCTATGTCCTGACTTATTTCCTATTTAAAGGGAGCTTTTGAGTGGTCCTATGGCCTTCCTAAATTCCCTGAAGTAATTTTAGCCCTACTTCAAGAAAAGCATCCAGAAGTGGATTTTAGTCTCTAACACACTTCTGTACAGCAGAGAAAGAACTCAGGAACCCCAGAGAGAGACTGAGAAAGTGTCATTTAAGTGTACCACCTGATTTGTTGTGAGCTACTTCATTCCCCTTGCTGTAATCCTGTTTGTGTGCCAGCTATGGGTAAAGGGACCTCTCTACACTGTAAGACTGGGCCCATGTTCACATAAAAAATTATTATCCAATTTACCAAAATTGTTATGCAGTTTCATAATGTCTTCTCAGAAAACTTCCTTTCAGGTCTGCATGGGTGACAACTTCCCCCCTTTCCCTGTATTAGACCTGCAAATGTAATATGAATGCTAAGCTTACTGCTGTTTTGTGCACCCAACTGATGGTCTCTTTGCAACTTCATTCCAAACAGATAAGACTGCAAACCACACAGACATGGTGTAAGTGACCTGCTCCTTTCTGTTCATTAACAGAGGGAGAATTCCAGACTTTTTTTCTGATGCTTTGAAGGAGCAGGTTATGAAGCAGCTATAAATATGGTAGGATCCAATTTCATCCCATTCACCTCTAGTCCTCAGTCAAGGCAGGTGGAAAGTACTGAAGTCTCCTTGCAGCTAGACCATGCAGGTGTGCACAGCAGCATACTAAATTAGCATGCATGTGTGGACCGACAAACCCGTTACAGCTATTCCTAAACCAATACTTTCAAATTTGCTGTCTGAACAGCATACAAGCCTGGTTTAAATGTGAACATAGATTGCTTTAACTGTATGCTGTACAAGTAGCCCATTGCTTTTTAATCTGATAATATTTTTTTTCTTTTTTTTTTCTGTCATGGTTTAACCCCAGCCGGCAACTAAACACCACACAGCCGCTCGCTCACTCCCC
>NW_008795259.1:9658684-9666099 GCF_000699145.1 Aptenodytes forsteri | reverse complement strand
CCCCAGACCCCAGACTACTTGCTGGTGGGGGGGGTGAGAAGCAGAAAGGCTCTGTGTCAGCACTGCTCAGCAGTAACGAAAACATCCCTGTGTTATCAACACTGTTTCCAGCAAAAACCCAAAACATAGCCCCATACTAGCTACTATGAAGACAATTAACTCCATCCCAGCCAAAACCAGCACACTTTCCTAATAAGTGTCACAAATGTCATTCTGGGTATAACTGGAAGTGGACAACAGAAGCCTCATTTACAATATTCTCTGCACATATATTGAACCCACATACCTCTGATGGAACAAAAATGTCCAGTGAGCTGTGTGAGACATGACAGCGATTTTTTTCTTTGCATAAAATAAAGATTGTGTGTCATATAGAAGGTTGCTGTAAAACTGACATAGAGATGCCAAAATATTATTTTAGAGTTTTATTTTTAAGCATTGAACCTGCTATAAATGATAAAGAGCAGGTAAATTCAGGAACAAGTTAGAAGTATCATTTAGAAGAAATGTTGACAACTAATATTGAAATAGCTGGAGGTGGATTTCAGTTGCTGCTCAACACCTTGTATCCTTTAAAGGTCTCAGCTAAAAAATAATACCATGGGAAAATAATAATAATAAAAAAACAAAACAAAGCAAAAAAACCCAATGATTGTCTTTCTAGATAAATAAATTAAAAAAAAAAAACCAAAAAGAAAAACCCAGTCAGTTGCTTTCTTGTGGTATAAAATTTAAGCTGCACAACTATAGGAAAACCTTCAATAAAATCTTTTCTTAATTCTTTCAAAAACCTAAACTAATATCTAATTTTTGAATTGTTCATACATTTTCAGGTTTAGGTGGAGAAATACCTCTTACAAAGAAAAACTGACTGCAGACATTGCATCGCCCCTCTTCTCTGCCCATTCAGCACTGAATTTAAACATTGTCTAATATCCTACACAGACTGGTCGTTCCGCATCACATTGGTTTTATAAGTTTTACGGCATACCCATGGGTATAAGAGTCAAGCAGACTCAAATCTTAAATGCACAATTTCTTTGAAAGCATTAAATTTCAAAAACTTCTTAGTCAAGCAAAATATATTTTTATAGTAGTTTTTTTCCTGCTCATATGCTTTCATGTCACTCCCAAGTTTGTGTGATTTTCAGGTTCACCCAGTCCCCAGTAATCATGAATATGCAAAATTGCACTCCAGTTTTAACATCTGCTGAAATCAACAACCTGATAAAGTCATACAGTAACAAAATACATTTGAATAAAATTTGGGAAAAAAAAAAAGTTACAGGGGATCTTCTTGCTTATGCTTATATTCTGTGGGTGAGCTATATTGATATTATCGCTGAATGATGAATAGCTAACTCTTTTTTTAAAGTATCTCTGATGAGAGATACTCCAGTCTTCCAAGTAATCTCTTCCAGTGCCTTGTCTCTAACCTGAATCCTTCTTGTTGAAATTTAAGACTATTATTTCTTTTCTTCTCCATATCTGCAATGGAGAACAGATTATTTCTGATGAGTGTTTACAGGAATGGGACAGATGGTATCTTTGTATCTTCTTGTTTTGCATGTTACGCTCCTTTCAGGAGAGGGATTAACTCAGATACTTATCTGGAGACAGAAGAGACATGTTTCTTCCCAGGAAGTGGCTGAATCTGTCAGAGAGCAAGACTCCTGGAAACTGCATGCTGCGGCAAGCAGAAGAAGGGAGTGAGAAAGTCACTTGAAAGATGTAGAAGGCTTCAGGTGGAGGAGAACCTGAGCTGCTGAGAAGAAACAGGGAGCAGACAGAAAATTTTCAGAGGTGTTGGAGAGGGAGCACAGGGAACTGGGCACAATTTACTGTGACTTAGTCACTGAGCAGGTTGGAAGTAAAGAAGCAGTGGGTTGGGAGAGACAGTGCTTCATATAAATCCTTTATAGTTTTAATCTGTCTATATTTAAAAAGCTAGGAATTCTAGTTAATAGTTTAGTAATCCCTGGCTTTTGTGAGTTTAAGAACAATTCATTCTTCTTTGGGGATTTCATTATAAAGAAGAAAGTAGGCAGAGACTCATTCCGAAAGCCTGACTGACTTAGGGTCCTGCCTAAGGAGCTTCTTTAATTTCTATCATACTTGCTGCTGTCTTATGTTTTTCACAATAAAAGCACATCTTTCCTGAAGTGCAACATGTAAAACTGCATATGCTATTCCAGCTTAGGCCTTATCAATGTGCATAAAGTAGGAGGATGTGTAAACATCTGAATCATTGCGCAGATACAAATAATGTGATCAGTAGTCCATAAGTCTGTTCATAAATTTTTGTGAGATGTTTATCTTTATTTTAAAAGCATAATGTCAGTACATTGGCAGCTAGTAATCTGTCAAAAACCCCAGATTCTTCCTTGGAGAATTATCAAATTATAGATGCTTTATATCTTGTATCAGTACGGCTGGTTATATCTGTTCGGTGTAGTATTTTGTACTTCCACCTTTTAATCTATTCCTATTTCTATATTTTTATTTACTCCAGCATCCAGGTAAATAATGATAACCCAGAAATTAATCAGAGTCAAGGCAGACTCCTTTTTGCCAATGGACCAGCTCTACTCCAGGAAAATTAACCAGTCAGATTTGCACTGGTTCCGTCTTTACTCTTTTTCTGTGGTTTGCTCATGGGGATGTCGTATGAAATATCACCTAAAGCCACCATGATGTCAAAAGTTGCCTGTTCTTTTCTGAATTTGAGGCTACTAAATATCACTGACCAATCAGTGCCAGTGACATCTGGGCCACCTACGTACTTTGGAAACTCCTGCACTCCAGTTATAGGCTCTTACTGTTTTCATCCATCCAGGGTGTTATTGCTCAGATGTTAGCCTCAGCTTTCTGCTTCAAAACCTGTTCCCAAGATATTCCTTTCAGGGAACAGTTTGCCCAGCTACATGTAATTTCCCTTTTCAAGTATTTGGTTATTGCTGTCACATTGTGTCATGTGTTCTTCTCCTGGCTATTGTCATTTCACTTATGTCTGACATGAATTTCTTAGTTTGCTCAAACCTATGTTCACCCACCAATATGCAGCCAATCATTATTAATATCAAGTAACACAGTCCTCCTTTAACCTCTGACTATCCTATATGATATCGACAAATTTTTGTCTTCAATATCCAAATTTGTTTCTTGCCCATATTCAGCTGCTTGATTTTGTTACTCACTTCATCACATAGGATTTTACCAGAGAAATAAAATAGCTCTTCTTAAGTAGTACACATACCACGTATTTAGCTTTCATCTGCATAACAACTAAATCATATACACATTAATTCCTGTTTTTCAAGCTTTTATATGTAATGTAGCACTGTAAGCTCCAGATTTGGCCTGTATAGCACTGCTTCATCCTTGCTTCCTAGGTTACATGTGACATCTATTAATGCTCTCCTATTCAAGGGCCTGTTACCCTGTCAGAAGAGGAAAACAGACTGGTCTGATAGGATTTGTTCTTGACAAACTTACATAGACTCTCATTCATCTCCTTGTTGTCTTCACACTGTTTACAAGTAGTTTGGGTTTTTTTGCTTTTAAAAGATCTATCTTATTCTGAGGAATGAAGTCACACTAACTGCTGTATAATTCTCCAGCTTCTTCTTTTCTCTTCTTTCATGTACAAGGTTTTTTTTTTTTCAAATCATTTGGTATGGTAGCTATCTTCCAAGAGTTCTCAAAAATAACCACTAAGAGTTTTTTGATTGCATCAGCCAATATCCTAGGATGAAGTTCATCAGATCACATTGATTTAACTTATGTAAGTGCTCTGCAACTCATGTCTTTCCTATTGCATGTTGAGATCTTCCCCTTTTGTTGCTGGTATTAATTATGCTAGGCACTTCTCCTTAATGGGTGTTTTTACTGCAGATTGATGCAAAAAAAAATATTAAAAGCTTCAGCCTTCTCTGTGTTATCTGTGCATAGCTTTCCTTCTTGTTTAATAGCAGAACAATGCTTTCTTTGGTCTTCCTTTTATACTTAGAAACTGATTTCTTGTCATTCTTATGCCTTTTGCTAATTGCATCTCATTTGTGTCTTGACCTTTCTTTTTTTTTTCTTCCTACACCTAAGCTTTATTTTTGTTCTCAATAATCTGTCCTAATTTTTAGTTTCTAAATGCTTCCTTCTTATATTTGAGGCCAATGAAGAACTCATAGTTTAACCAAGATGGCCTCCTACTAAACTTTTTATATTTTTCTGACTTTATACTTACACCCTCAGTATTATTTCTTTGAAGAATTGGCAGTTTTTCCCAAATTTCCTTTTTCTTTAGTCTTACCTACTAAAAGAACTACTCGTTACTGAATTGCCAAGCTTATTGAAGTTTAGCTTTATGAGTAGATCAGTCTTCACAGTCCAAGGTGACTCAGGAAGCGTACTGGGTAACCATTTGTGACCTAGTAATATTTATAATATGTTTTATTACTTGACAATGAAAATATTACAAATAATGTTCCTTAAATGTCCTGCATCCGTTCAAACTTGACATTTTTACAGTGCTTTTCTTGTTTATTCCAGTTATTTTCCCTGCCATGATTTTATTCTCTTTCTATGAAGTACCAAAACCATTAAATAAACAAATTACAAAATAACTTACACAAGGATAATCTTTGTTTCAGATACCAGGTAGTTAGTTTGTAATTGGAACATATATATATTTTGAAGAAATACATCGGTTTTTTTCTTATTAAGGCAGAAAAAAATAAGTAAAAGGACTTTGCTGAAAAAAAAAAAAAAAAAAAAGCCTCTGGTTCCTTTTAGAATTTATTTTTTTAATTATATTTGCTCTATAAAGTTCTATATTCCTTTCCAGACATGGATATCTGAGACAATAATTGCCCAACTGATTGTTTGTGGTCAACCTTGTTAGAAGGTTGACATATGTGTGTAATGGAAATAAATTACACATAAATCCAAATTTGTGGTACAAATTTTTGAGTCTGTGCTATATGTTTCTGCATATCCAGCCCTGCTTTCTAAAGAGGTGTATTGGGTTTGTGTGGCAAGGTTTTGGTAGTGGGGGGGCTATAGAGGTAGCTTCTGTAAGAAGCTGATAGCAGCTTCCCCTACGTCTGATAGACCCAATGCCAGCCAACTCCAAGAAGGACCCGCCGCTGGCCAAGGCCGAGCCAATCAGCAATGGTGGTAGCGCCTCTGGGATAACATACTTAAGAAGGGGAAAAAAATGCTGCATAACAGCAGCCAAGAGAGAGGAGTGAGAATATGTGAGAGAAACAACTCTGCACACACCAAGGTCAGTGAAGAAGGAGGGGAAGGAGGTGCCTCAGGTGCCAGAGCAGAGATTTCCCTGCAGCCCGTGGTGAAGACCGTGGTGAGGCAGGTTGTCCCCCTGCAGCCCATGGAGATCCATGGTGGAGCAGATATCCACCTGCAGCCCGTGAAGGACCCTATGCTAGAGCATGTGGATGCACCTGAAGGAGGTTGTGACCCTGTCAGGGACACATGCTGGAGCAGTCTGTTCCTGAAGGACTGCACCCCATGGAAAGGACCCACGCTGGAGCAGTTCGTGAAGAGCTGCAGCCCATGGGAAGGACTCATGTTGGAGAAGTTCATGGAAGACTGTCTCCCGTGGGAAGGACCCCACGCTGGAGCAGGGGAAGAATGTGAGGAGGAAGGAGCAGCAGAGACAACATGTGATGATCTGACCACAATCTCCATTCCCCGTCCCTTTGAGCCAGTAAGGGGGGGAGGAGGTAGAGAAAATCAGGAGTAAAGTTGAGCCCGGGAAGAAGGGAGGTCTGAGGGGAAGGTGTTTTAAGATTTAGTTTTTATTTCTCATTACCCTACTCTGATTTGATTGGTAATAAATTAAATTACTTTCCCTTGACACCTGGCTATCTTGTATGTTCAGAGATCCCTAAAATGGAAAATTCTGCTGAAAATTATATAACAAACACCATAAAGTATCTTTGTTTCATGTTAGGTGCTCACTTTATTATGATACATAATGGATGCTACAATGACAGAACCTTCTTTGCAGTGAATCTGTTGAGAACTTTTCCTTATTGTTGCCTCGCAAAAGAAGGCATGAAATACATAACCTACATTTAAAAGTTGAGGTTATATTAAAAAAGAAATTACCATACTGAATATTTTAAATAATCAAATCAGAACAGTCTTTGACTCCAGGCTAGGTTTCTTTCTGCCTCTTTTGAGTTACAAAAAACTTTATCCAATTGCTCCTTGTCCCCATGTTCATCCCCTCAGAGGTCTGTCTGTGGCTGTTGCCTGTTCCCCACCACTCTCTCTCTACTTGTGTTGCAAGCTCGCAGCTTTGACTCTCTCAGTGCTCCTTTTGCACAATTTTCACTCTGGAGCCTCCTCCCCGAGACTCAGCTGTTTACCAGGAAAGCAATCTCCCTTCTAAGGGTCAGTCTAACCCATTCACTTTTCTGACAGGATATAACAGGCAAATGGAGATCAAACCAGTCAAACAATCTGTCGTATTGCCCAGACTCTTTCCGTCTCATTTAGAAATTATTAAGTCCTTATCAGTACCATATGTCCTGTTTCTTGTCCGATTATAAAGTATAAATGCCTACATGATATTGCTTGCAAGAGGAGAAAAAATCTGGAATGAAAACATTCATTTTAGTGGACTCCTCATGTTGCCATACATACAAAGAGATTAGACCCACTTAGAAAATCCTAGGAACCATTAAGTAGTCAAGGTGTTGTGTTTGTTTGTATATGCTTATGACCTATTCTTGAAAGCAGATCTCTGGGAGAAAACAAAGGTATAAGTGGACGATCAGTAGCACAGGAGCTACAGCTGTCTGATGTAAGTTCTGAGTCAATCAAAGAGAAGAGGGAAGGGAAAGAAATGTTTAAGTACAGGGGTTGGAATTAGGGCTCTGTAACTAGTAGTTCAGTGTTTTAGCATAAGGCATGTCGTGCAGCTTTTCAAGTTCTTGAGAAAACAAGGAATACTTAGCTTCTGGTTTAACTTATTGAAATTTTTTGTTTGTGAAGACTTCTCTGTGCAAAAAGGGATTATAGGAGGTTGAGAACACATAGATACTGTAGTTTCCTCAAGACATGGAAACTCCAGGTGAAACCTAAATGTTTGGGTACAATGTGACCTTCCTCTGGAAACTGAGGAAATCATCCCTGTGAGGATGGGGCAGCTGTTACCATGGTTTCACCTAGAAAATAGTACAAACAAGAGTAGAAGCATTTTGTATGTGAGATTTTTACAATAGCAATGATGGTGTGCTGATTTTGGCTGGGATAGAGTTAATATTCTTCATAGAAGCTAGTATGGGGCTATGTTTTGGATTTCTGCTGGAAACAGCATTGATAACAGAGGGATGTTTTCGTTACTGCTGAGCAGTGCTGACACAGGGTCAAGGCCTTTTCTGCTTCTC
>NW_008795259.1:9621786-9658271 GCF_000699145.1 Aptenodytes forsteri | reverse complement strand
GATGGAGCCCTGCTGTCCTGGGGATGGCTGAACACCTGCCTGCTGATGGGAAGTAGTGAATGAATTCCTTGTTTTGCTTTGCTTGTGTGTGCGGCTTTTGCTTTCCCTGTTAAACTGTCTTTCTCTCAACCCACAAGTTTTCTCACTTTTACTCTTCTGATTCTCTCTGCCATCCCACCGGGGAGGGGGGAGTGAGCGAGCAGCTGTGTGGTGTTTAGTTGCCGGCTGGGCTTAAAACATGACAGATGTCAAAGGCAATAATTGCTACCTTCATCCAGGAAAAAAGGTGAGAGCGTGATGCTTCTTGGCAATGGGGTCTTCAGTTGAGGAAGAAAAGATATCCTTCTAGAAGGTCCATTTTTTTTAGACAGCATTGAACATGTGAAAAATGAGGATGTTTTGTCAGGGGACTAAACCTAATGTTTCCTAAGGCTCATTTAATGGAGATATGAGGACCCTCAGTGTCTACTACTTTGATCTACCAGTCTGCTCCGTTTATACCAAATTACTTGATAATACAGATGTAGTCCTAAAGAGGCAACAATACCTGAGGGGAGGTGAGGGGGCTAAGGTTACAGGGAGGTGGTGGATTAGGAGAACTAGTGTTGTCAGGTGCCATGACTGCACTCAGGAAACCTCATTTGTCCATTCTTAATTACATCCAAAATTAGTCTAGTATTTCTGACATACATTTCAGTGTTCTGAAAGCGCAGGTACCTGCATGAGACATTCCCATTCACAGGGCTGCAGCAACTGACTGAAGGAAACTCTTCCTCTTGTTTTTGAGGCCTCAGGGAGTACCCAAACTGACACATCTGAATCACTTCAGCTTTTGTGTCAATCAGAATCAATTAACACCTCTTCCACCTCATCACAGAGCACAGCTCCACACCAAGTGTTGCAAACCTTGTTTTTCAGTTGTGTGGAGAATAAATTAAGAACTGGTTGTCTAAAGTAATACATTGCTCTGCCTTGAAACGTGAAAGCAGCACTGAATACATTCATATTAGTGGGAGGAATGTTTTAAGGGAATCTCATGAGCTGTCTATGAGAAAGCTCTCGTTTGATGATTTTTTTTTCCTTCAATAGGTCTAATTATTTTATGTTTAATTAACATGGGATATGTGACAATTAAGAATTAAAACTGCTTATATTTAACAGCACTAGGATAAAGAAATAGCATTCCTAAATTAAAATTTTAAACTGATATTAGTGTTGAGAAAAGAATATTTCAAATAGCTGAGAACTGGCATGTATCACTGTCAAAAGGGAAACAAACACTGTGTATATTCCTGTTGATTCTTTTATAATATATAAATTTAGTTTTAAACTGAAAAAGAAAAATAAACTTCTTACTATTTGCCACTGAATACTGCTGTTCCTCACCTTAGTTCTAGTAACTTATTGAGGAATGGTTCCAAACAGTGGCAAGGATGAAAATTATCTATACATAAATATTTAAATATATCTTAATGCGTAAAATTTCATAGGTCTGTGGAAAATAAACAAAACCACAGGCATACTAAACAAAATACTTTTCTCATTGAATTGCAGTGAGACACTTCAGTACAATCAACATTGAGTCTTTCAGTTGTGATGTTCTAATCAATAAAAAGTTCTAATATATTCCTTCCTATCATTGCTAGTTTTGCTCTGCGGGCATAAAGCATAACATTTAGTAATGCATAGTGGCATTAGATATTGTGTTACATTGTATTCTTTTGTTCTAAAAACAACCTTCCTTACCTTCACTACTTAGCTATTACAAATCTTAACTTCTTTATTTTGTGGAAGATACCCCAGTGTTGCATATTTTTGGCTAAAGATTAATGTACATTTTATTTCACTTCTCTAGCTGATTTTGCAATTCTAGGAATAATATTATGTGGTGCAAAATATGTATCTATGATATAGTGAAAACAACTTTGCATTACAAAAATAAAAATAGCTAGGACATGATAAACAACTTTATCAAATACCTTTCTAGTAAATCCTCTTACTCTGAAACCACTTTACAAACAATTTGATCTTGTTCCTCAAAAACCATACCCCCTCCAAAAAAGATTTGGTCAAAAGATACAAGGTTGGGCTGTAAAAACAGGCTTTGTTCTTAGGATGTGATTGGTTCTTACCTCCACTACCAATAATTATCTTCCAGAAAAATGTAAGTACACTTCAACAAGCAATCTCATATGTTATTACTGTACCTGATTATTCTCTTTGTGTGTGTGTTTGTGTTTGAATAACAGGCTGCTTTTAACGATTAAGAACAGTAAAAATTGATTTTAGTCATATAAAGTGACTGTTAAGTTCTGTCTAAGAATAAGAAAGTTTCAATATTTGCTCTTTTTTTTAATAGCTCAATGACATCATAATGAAGTTTGACTTGATTATGTTTATCAAAATCAGAGATTACATTCTGTTTGAGCAGTTATTATTGAAGCCAAGATTTTTTTTCCTCATTGCTGACAGAGCCAGCAGGGTCATAACAACAATGGCTGCAGGTTGAGTCAGGATAGCATATTTGTTACACGCATATAATCAAGGTGCCTATAAGGATTTTGTTCCATGGCAATTTCCATGATAAATCTCCTGTATATACCAGCCCTTGCAAAATGGGACGAACCTAGCTTTACTCTGGGGCATAAAGCGGGGCTCATTAAATAGGAAAAAAATGAGAAAATATGACTCTTCAGCAGCAATTTAAGATTTTCTTACTCCAAAAAATGTTTCTGTTCAGAAATATATGTTGTGATTAGAAATACTTTACTAGTTACTTGCAGGGTTCATCTTGTGTCCCAGTTTTCTAGCAGCTGGCCTCATGCAGTTAAATCTCCTGTGATAAATAGTTCCTTTCTGTTGCTGAGCATTTGTGTACTGTAAGTCCTACTGTCTTCACACAAATTGGAAAATACAACCTGGATGACATAAACTCATAGGGAGAAAAAAAGGGACTGAAGCAGCTGTACACAATATCTGAATGTTTTATTTAATGCATTTTCTTTGTTTGTGTTTTTCATGCTTTTTCTTCATTTGTGTTCATGTTTCTGATGAAACAGACATTTTCCATGAGGCAAACTTGCTGCGAGTGAGGTTGGAGAGGGTGTGAAGAGCAACAACTGCTAAAAATCCTGGATTTTCAGCAAAAAGCAGTTGATAGAAAAACCTTGGAAATACCCCAATCTTTTTCTCAGAAAAATAATTGCTTCGCATGGAAATAAGACAAAATCAGTCTTTGAAATGCTGCTTTTACAAAATAAGGTCTTATGAAAGAAGAACTGACATTTAACGTGATGAGTTATGAGTAATTCTGTCTGAGATGAAAGGATTCTGTTTTCCCCTCATATTCTCCATTCTGAAGTTTGTTAAATTTATCTGTATTGTAAACAATGTTCACAAAAGTATGTTTGTTTGGAAAATTTTTATATTTGTCTATCTTTTTTCTTTTGATGAGTAATGATTGCATTGTTTCTCAATCTTTAGTTGTCACCAGAGTATGCTTACATTATCATAATTTAAGTATGGAAAACCAAGGTTTTGTTCTTCCTGTGTTTGAGGGTTTATTGATCAAACTACCTACTCCAACTGGTCTGCAAATTCTTTGCAAAATTTTCTTTATCTTATGCCTCTTTTCCAGGTTGCTGATGATATAGACTTTAAAATTGTGGCTGGCATTAAAATGATGGTGTAAAGGATAGGATCAACAATTTTTTCAAAGAAATTTGGCAATTTACTTTATGTTCTTAGTATTTCATAAGCTAATGAGCTATCACAAAATATCTGGTACATATTAGTATGAGCTCTGCATTTAGCCCTTGCAAGAATGCAAAGCCCTTTCTTCTATTTGGAAGAAAATTTACTTTTCATGGTCTTGACTGGACTTTTTTAGATACCAGGAACTTTGGGTCTTCATGGCAAACAAAATAGGTATTTACAATAGAGGAATATAAGGGGTAACATTCTATTTGAATTAAAATAGAATTGATTCCTGGATCAGACAATTTTTAAACCTCCCAGAAATGGCAAAGAGAGAGGGAAAACTGACCATTTGGAATTGCTGAAGTTATCAGTAACAACAACAACAACAACAATTTCATCAGTAAAGAATACAATAGTTAACCATTATACTGGAAAACAAAAAGGGTGAATATCAACTTTTTTTTTCTCCTAAAATGAAGTTGTTTCATTTTTAGCTATGTATTTTGTGTATTACTATTTTTCTACACACCATTATGAAACTGTAAGGGAAAAATAGATTGCATAGAATGAAGAAATGAGAAGGGGATATTGACACAATTTCCTTCCTTAAAATACAGTGAAATATCAAGCATTACTATAGCATTATGATAGTAGTTATATTAGTTTGAGGATCCCATAACATTGATATCTGAATTACCAAACTGGGGGAAGAGCTGAAAAACAATGTGAAATTGAAATGAAAATATGTTAATACTCACTATCATCTGTGAGTTCTGAGTGACTCAACAATGAAGCTGATCTTAGAGAAAATATTTCTCTTCATTTAAAAAAGATGCTACGGGAGAGCAAGTACTCTAGAAACACATACACATATGAAAACTTAATTAGTACAAATTTTTAAAATATTTTGTTCTAGATAAATGTGGTGGGTTGACCTTGGCTGGCTGTCAGATGCCCACCAAGCCACTCTATTACTCCCCTTCCATCAGCAGGACAGGGGGAGAAAATACAATGAAAAGTTCGTGGGTCAAGATAAGGACAGGGAGATCACTTACCAATTACTGTCACAGGCAAAACAGACTCGCCTTGGGGAAATGACTTTAATTTATTGTTAATTAATTGTAACAGAGTGAGATAGTGAGAAATAAAACAAAACTAAAAACACCTTCCCCCTGCTCCTCCATTCTTCCCAGGCTCAACTTCACTCCTAACTCTTCTACCTCCTCCTCCTGAGAGGCACAGGTGGATGGGGAATGGGGTTTATGGTCAGGTCATAAAGCTTTGTCTTTGCTGCTCCTTCCTCCTCACATTCTTCTGCTCCAGCATGGATTCCCACTGACGGGATCTTCATGAACATGAACTGCTCCAATGTGAGTCCTTCCCATGGGCTGTAGTTCTTCAAGAACTGCTCCAACATGGGTCCTTTCCATGGGGTGCAGTCCTTCAGGGACAGACTACTCCAGCATGGGTCCCCCATGGGGTCACAGGTTCTGCCAGAAAACCTGCTCCTGTGTGGACTCCTCTTCATGGGGCCACAGGTCCTGCCAGGAGCCTACTCTTGCATGAGCTCTCCAAGGGCTGCAGCTTTCTTCAGGGCATATCTACCTGCTCTGGCAATGGGTCCCCCATGGCCTGCAGAGTGGATACCGGCTCCGCTATGGTCCTCCATGGGCTGCCGGGTGACAACCTGTGTCACTATGATCTTCACCATGGGCTGCAAGGGAATCTCTGCTCTAGTGCCTGGAGCACTTCTTTCCCGTCCTTCTTCACTGACCTTGGTGTCTGCACAGTTGTTTCTGTCACATCTCCTAACTCCTGTCTCCCAGCTGTTGTGCAGCATTTTTTACCCTTGCTTAAATATGTTGTAGCTGAAGCGCTACCACTGTGGCTGACTAGCTCAGCTTTGGCCAGTGGCAGGTCCCTCTTGAAGCCTGCTGGAACTGGCTCTGTCCAACGTGGGGGCAGCTTCTGGTATCTTCTCACAGAAGCCACCCCTGCAGCCCCCCCGCCCCCCACTACAAAAACCTTGCCACATAAACCAAATACAATAAATTATTTAAATAAATGCTTTCTTTCTCAGTGGTCAAAGCCTTCCATATATCTTCCATTATATGCACTAAAATTATTGTTATAATTGTTTGTCACAAAATACTATGATTTTTCTACCAATGCAATCTTCATAACAAACAAGCATGGAGAAGGAAATCCATGTTCAAATGTAAATATACACTTGGAGAGAAATTTGCTTTTGAATCTGAGTTGTTGCATTTAAAAATTTTAGAGTTCAGGACTTTGAGTTTTGCAGCTATTGTAGTCATTTAAGTCTCTTTCTGCTTTGTATCACTGGTGGCTCTTAACAGCATGCCAAACACATTTACAGATATTGCTTAAAGCTGACGATCTCTATTCCCCAAAATAAAGAACCTGATGACTGTCATCTATGGTATAACACATGAATTTAAGAGGTAATAAATTAATATAGGACAAAATGTAATTTTTGCCTGTCCTGTAAGGAAAACATATTTTCCAGGTGTATTTATAACTATAATATTGCTGTAGTATTGCTGTTTCTATATAAGTCTTCTCCTCTAAACTTTACTGATAATGTTATAAAAACACTCCATCTATGATCTGTCTTGCTTAGACTGCCATTCTGATCCATTACTAGTAACTTACAGGTATAGTAAGTTAAAACATATTGCTACAGGAAAAGGTCAGTAGTGCTATCTGACATAACATTTTCTCTGTGTTTTCTGAATTTTTTTTTCACCTTATACAAGTTACATTTCAGAATGCTGAACACATGGTACATACACATCATAGATTAAGTCTTACTGTCAGTTGCTCAGGTATAATTGACAGCTGAAAAGTACCATAAACAGACCTTAAAGTATTTTGTAGTGTAAGTTATGTTTTTATGATGCGGGTATTTAATTGGGTGCTGTGATAACTCTGGGACAGACAATTCATCCTTTCTTTTTTATTTTCTGGTTCTGCCTCATTATTTCTATTCTCCTAGTTATAGGTGTTACAGCTTATTATTTTAGCAACTAGTCCATGGCTATTTCTGATTTCCGTATTTCTGATTGTGAGATGAAATTGCATTCAATCAGTGTATTTTCTCTGTCATGACGGCTATGGTTGAGAAGGCACTCATCGGCTGTTAGTTTCAAATGCTTATGACTTTGAAGGAGTTACCCTGTGGCTTGACATTTTATGCACTCATTGTTAGCTCCTAGGTGAGGTTGCTCAAAATTGTGATGAGGTAGAATACCTTTTTGCTTAGATTTTCATTAGTTTACACACTTTAAAGCATTTCCCCCTTTTAAGCTCATGCACATTATCACATAAAAGATAATAGATTTGCTATAGTTTTAGCCTCTGATAGACAAGGTATTTTTCCTACATGTAGAAATACTAGACTTAAAGGAGAGAGGATGATTATAATGTACTTTATTAGATGAATGATTATAATTGAATGGGAAAAGAAATAAGGATTCAAATAAAATTGCAGGAAAGAGGAGAGAAACCACTATTTACCTGTGCAGGAATGTCAAAAAATAGAACAGAAAAAATCGTCTCTTGCTGCTGGGGTTATAAGGACTAAGAAAAAGCAGGCTGACAATACAGCCATTTTGAATATTGCTCTGACTGAGTAGCTGGATGATCAAGTATCTGTACACAGATTGAATCAGTACAAGGTGTGAGGAAGGGAAGCAGAAGTGTGAAGGCAAGAACGCAAACGGGAGACTTCTTTCACTGAATTAAATCGCATGACTCCCATTGCTTTACATTCATGCTCCCTCTCATTAATGTGTATCTTTTGGAAAAAGTAATATGAGCTAGAAAGTAATGACAATTCCATTTTAAATTTGGGGAAATAAGTCAGATAAAGGCAAGTAACCTGAGCTTTCTGAATTCTGCCTGAATCTGAGAAACTCTTTCAAAGTCTTCGTCTCATCCCATAAGCATTTTATTTCCTGAGCTTTTACCAGAAAAGCTTCCTGAATGCCTAAGTAGCCTTCTTCATCATGCAAAAGTGCAAGGTCTTGGCAGTGTGAATCTGCACTTCCTTTTTTTGTTAAACAGGCCGGTGCAATCAGCATTCAAAGAATGCAAGAGAAAGGAAGAAAAGTGTTTGTAGCCTATAGCCAGATGTTAACCAAGATGCTGTTCAGTGAGGGGGAAGATGAAGTTATGAATCCTCACAGGTTAAGAGGGGAGCTGAGCCTGGGTGTTTTCTGTGTTTGAGGAGAGCAGTTTAACAAACTTTTCCAAGCTTTAAAGAAAGGAATACTCTTTGAAAAAGGCTGTCAGTACCTAACTCTGGGACCAGATTTGGAATATGAATCTCAAGTGAAGTTAGAGTACTGACCTTTGTAAAGAGGTAATTCTGGAGACATTTTTTCTTTCTATGCTCTTTCTTATTTTAATGGCACCGTATTCTAGAACTGTGGAATAGCTTTGAGTTATATAATTCTTCCCAGATAACACACAGATTTTTTGATACTCTTTTCAGAGCATGGACTAGTCTTTGAGCCAAAGCCTTATAGTTGGTTACTGATACATTTGGAACAGAAGTATGTGTTCTGGATATAATTCTGCATCTTCTATTACAAAGAAGCTTGTTTCAAGGCAAAATATACAATCCTAATCCAATTCTGTAATGTTCTTTTGAATTTCTAGAAATGGACTTTATCTAGCACTTATGTTACTTGTATGTAAAGAAGTATCGTTAGGAACTGGTCCCTGAAAGTCTGACTTCCTTTCTCTTCAGTCTGAACTTGAATTTAAATGCTATTTTTCTCACAATCATATCTACAAGCAATTTATATTTTGTGAAGTTTAAGCTAGAAATCAGAGCTTTGTTCCAAAGGTATGCTAACAGATGCAGCTGACTCTGTCTTAACTTAGCTAGACTCCAGCTGATCCCTTCTGTCATTTCTAATGTTTCACTGAAATCCCCTGCAAGATGAAGAAAAGAGCCGAGTGACAACAATATCTGTGACAGTCAGTAGCCAGAAAACAGATGTCAGGTGAAACCTCTTCACTGTGTTCTCAGAAACTTCTAGCTGTGAAATGTATCTTCTGACTACGCTCTTCCAATTCATGGTAACAGAACCTGTTCAAGGTTAAAAGGTACGTATCTATAAGCCACAGTTTGTTCTTGGCTTTGGCTCTGTACAAGAGGCAAACACCAGATGTTACAACCTTACGGTGCTGCACATGAAAAGCTAGCGTAGCATGATAAGCAACAGTAAAAGGTAATTCATGCTCTGGCTGCATCCAGAGCAGAACCACCTGTCATGTCTCACCTACAAGAAGGGGAGAGTGACTAAGGTCCGCAAATCCCCTCGGTGTGGATTAAGGGGAGATAACACTCAAGGTCCATACACGAACATCAACTTTAATGGAATGAACACTCTATAAGCATCAACCCTCTGTGTATTAATATGTCACATAAGCTCAGCGGGGGGGAAGGAGAGGGGAAGGAAGCAAGAGAGAGAGAGGGAGATCACCAATCCTGGATCCAGCGTTGGACCTGCCAACAGGGGGTGTCAGTGTGGAGAGCACCCCAAGGAGGCTCATTGTGCCCCTAAGAGCACCCCAAGGAGGCTCATGTGTGCCCCTATTTATTGGCCCCAGTCTAAGGTTTCTAGAATCTTCTCTCACCCCAGCTTCAGGAGTGGTTGAGACATTAGTCAGTCAAGGAGAGTGACACTGGGCCCCTCCCCGTGGCTGGCTTCTGGAGCTTTCTCTTGGGGCATTGTCTGTGCTCACAGCACAGTCGCTTGGGCCTCATCCCTTACACCACCTTCCTATCACTGAAAGCTACAGCATCTGTTTCTTAGGTCAATGTTCAATTTCATGTTTCCTTTTTGACCATGAATAAACACTTTCCTACATGTAAGAGAACAATTTTTTTTTTTTTAGAAACAACTTTTGTGAAACTCTTCTAAAGCTAAAAACTAATGTAACCAGAGAAAGGACTAGTTAGGTCCTAGGATTTATCATGCATCATGAAGTTCAAGTCCATCATCCTAGGCAATACTGCCATAAAGTCTGGTGGTTTAGAATTAGTCTTAACTGATAAAGACAGAGTATGGAAGAAATTTCAGATTGCACTAGTCAATGTCTATCACAATTTAGATGTTGCACAAAGTCCTTCAAGAAACTTTGTAACTTTACAAAATGTTGGTTTCAGGCTTGAGACACTGTTGATAATAATTTCTGCCTGCTGTAAAATTAAAGGTGTCTGATGGCTGGTATTGCCTAGCAAATCAATCACTTGTCATTTTATTTTAACACAGCTGAGAATGTCAAACTGTATCCTAGTTTTGTTTGTTAATGTGGAAATTCTTTCTCTGGTAATGTTACCTGAACAAAGAATGTTTAATAATCTCTCACTGTACTGATAAATTCTTTCCCCTATGGTGGCATCTGCCAGATTTACCATGTATGGACTTCGTATTTCAGCACTGGACAGACTGGGAATGGTGGCCTGCCTGCATCCCCACAAGAACTTTGTATCATCAGACATAATATTTGGCAACATACTTTTTAATGTTTTAAAGCACTGTAAAACTGTCTCTTTTCATTATATGTTCAAATCTCATGTTTTACTAACTTTTATTGCATGCATTCTCTGTGTTTGGATATTGTATCCAAATAAACCATTCAGTGAAAAAGAGGAAGGAGATTTAGAATACTGGAGATGCTGCTTGCCTGTAGGTTTTAATTCTGTTCACTTACATTTTATCAATTGTATACATACAGGTGAATGTTATTGTGCTGTGTTTATCTACAGTCAGGAGCTCCATCACTGATTCTCTTTTATCAAATGTATTTTTCTGCGTGATGCACAGAATTGTAACAAAAATGTAAAATCTACTCTGCATGGAGAGTGGAAGGGAATGTCTGGGTGTAGAAGCAACAGAAAGAAGGGAAGCATGGTTAAGAATGGCAGGGGGAGACCTGACAGCAGGTCATCAAGATCACAACATGTTGGCACATAACACTGAAATACTCATGGAAAAGCACAGGACTGCCTCCACTTGGTGAGTCAAGGACAGACTTCAGACACAGGCTATTCTAAGATATCAGTGGAAAGGGAAAGGACATAGCTGGAGCCCTGACCATCCCCTCTGTCCCTAAGAAGGAAAAAAGAGAAATTCAAATGACTGTGAAAGGTAGGACAGGATGGAAAGAAGAACATGATCACTGTGAGCACCTCAAGGGTACAACAGGCATATCTAAATGCAGCACAATAGCCAACATAAGGAACTACAAAATACAAGCTGGACTAGGATGGTCAACTACTATGCCATTGCAGGGAATCTCAGCCAGAGCTCTTGGAGATGGGTGTATTGGTGCTTGTGAGCCTAGGCAAGTGAGTGTGAAGGGAATCAGTTTTATTTTTAAGATCCAGTTTCCTCCTAAAGGGTAATTTTCCTCATTTTGTTGGTGGCAAATGTGAGGTGTTGAGAAGTGAGTAGTAGAGTTTGATGAGTGTTTTCAGGCAGTAAACCCCATTTGAATCCTTGCAGCTTCTTAGCTGTTGTTAGGAACAGCAGTGGGGCCTAGAAGCTGAGGGCTGCTCCCAGCTGGAAGACACATATGTACGATACGAATAGAGAACGGTAATTTGGATTATCTGTATGTTCACCTTAAACATCAGTAAAGACAGACCCCTTGAAATATAGCAAAGGCATTATACTTTGCATTAGTCTCTTTGCTTCCATTTTAAACTGAAGACTTTGTTTTATACATTACTGAGGTACTATTGTAAGACGATGACTAATTTAGCTTAGCAACTTCTGACTCTTTTTAGAGGTTAACATTTTGAAAAGAAAGCAGCTTGACTGTCCTTTTTGAATTGTTATCCCATGAAAAACTGTGTGTGGGAGTTGGTAATTTACTGAGAAAAATCTATTGCTGATATCCTCAGCACTTCAGTGTCTAGTTGTCAGCTTTACACTTTTCTTACAGTTACCATTTCATTCACAATCACTACGCTTCATTTTTTTTCTGGCCTCTTGTATTTTATCTGTTGTAAATTTCTTTATTCATTTTTATCTTTCATCTTCAGAACTTCATGCTTTCTTTCTTTAATTCTCAGTAATATTTTGCCCTTGCCACACCATGTAGTCATTTATTCTTTACTATAAATAACCTTCCAATTTCATTGTGGCAGGCCTGTGGAGATGCATCCCTTGCAATTACGAATTTTTTGTAGAGAGATAGCTGTCCCTCTCGGGCAAAATGTACAAAAGATTCTAATATAAATATAATGTGATACACAATTTGTCTTTGAGCTCAATAGGGGCCTTTATCCCACACCCTTTATATAAAAAGCAATGGTACCAGACAGTTTAATTTGTTATAAAAGATGATAGCCTGGCATGCATACTTATCTTAGGCTAGGCAGCTGAATGCTCATAATCAGCAAAAGAATAGGATTATTGTATGGTTAGAGTGCTATTTGGTATTTTACCTGATGTACTTTCCAAGGGTATTGATCCTAATCTTTCAGGGCCTGTAGTCGTCTTCACTTCAGTGAAATCGTGCTTTTTGCCTCAAGCTCACTCCAAATTAGGGGTCAGAGAGCATCAAGCACCTCTTCAAACCATGCTAGGAAGATGACTGTATAACTGCCAGACTTGGAGCACAGCTCTGAGTGCAAATAACTGAATTCATGCAGAGGGGAAACAGAAACTCTGCTGAAGGTGGTGGAATTGCTCAGCAATGGTGGTGCTACACCACAGGATACTGGAGCAACTATCCTGGCACAGCAAAGGCCTGAAGCCAGAGCAGGTCCAGAGAGAGGATGTAGATCCCCAGATCTGGGGCTGTAGGGAATATCCAGGGCCCCTCTCCATGGTTGGAGGAGGCAGCGAGGATGTCTTTGCCTGCAGAAGGTGTGCGCTGGTTGAGGGGCTGTTACCAGGTGAAGGGGCTGTGGGTGGAGGTGAACAGACTGTGAAGCATGAGGGAAGGTGAAAGTTTGACAGGATCTTCACTGAGGCCCTACATAGACAAGACTGAAACCCCAGCTGCACAGATGGAGGTAGCAGCCAATGATTCTGCTCAACTGAGTGGCAAGCTGTAAGGCTGGGGCTTGTGACTTATGATACCAAGAAGATATCTCCTCTCTTGCAGATTTAAAACTGCAGAGCATGTACAGTGTCCTGGTAGTAGGCAAAGGGCAGAAAGTCATGTCTGGGGACATATCAGAGCCAACTATGAGCTTGAACTTGCGTCTGAACCAAGAGGAAGCAGCAGGAGGTAGCAGTGGGGAAACTCCTTGCAAGGGACAGAAATCCATGTCTACTGATCTGACTTACTCAAAGGGGGATTGTTGCTTGCCAGGGACTCAAGTGTGGGATGTTGCAGAGAGACTGAGGCTTGTCCAGTACTTGCTATTCCAGTCCACATGGACACCAAGAATGCTGTTAGAAGGAGATCTTGAATGTATCAAGAGTACCGATGCTGCTCTGGGAGCCAGAGTCAGGGACATCAGGGACCCTGGCCATGCCTCATGATCATGTCAGTTTGGGAAGGAACAGATGGATCCTGTGAGTCACCATCTGTTTTTACAGTTGTTGTTGTCAATGGGGTTCTGCCTCTTTGGGGATCCAGGACTGTTGAGGAGAGACAGGATCCACCTGTCGAAGTGGGGCAGGAGTGTCTTTGTCAGCAGGATGACCAACCTGGTGAGGAGAGATTTAAACAAGGAATGATGGCAAAGGGTGAATACAACAAGCAGTTAAGTATGGTGGCAATGAATGGAATGGCAAGCAGACTAATAGGAACCAGACACACCTAAGGAAAGAAAGGGTCACCAGCCTTAAGTGTGTGTACAAAAATGGATACAGACTGAGAAACAAGCAGTAGGAGCAAAAGCTCCATGTGCAGTCACAGAACTACAATGTTGTTGGAATAACTGAGATGTGCGAGGACAGCTTGCACAAATGGAGTACTTCAGTGAATGGAAACAAACTCTTCAGGAAAAGCAAGAAGGATGAGAGGGAAGGTTGCCCTCTATGGTAAAGAGCAACTTGGATGTATGGACTCTTCTGTGGCATGGACAATGGACTCATTAACAGCTTGTGGTTCAGGAACAAAGGAGAGGCCAGTGAGGGTGATAACATGACAGGACTGTGTTTCAGACCACCATATCAGAGTGAAGTAGCGGGCCAAGACTTCTTTATAGGACTTGAGGAAGTCTTGGGATCACAGATTGGGTGCTCTTGGAGGGCTTGAACCTCCCTGATATCTGTTAGAAAGGCAACACAGTGGAGACTTCTGGAGAGTGCTGGGGATAACTTCTTGATACAGGTAGTGAATGGGCCAAACAGAGGTAATGCACAGCTGGGTCTGCTATTCACTGGCAAGGGAAAAGCTGGTTGGATGGGGCAATCAATCACAGCTTTTTCTGTAGTGACCATGAAACGGAAGTGACTGTGAAGCTGAAGATACTGAGAGAGTAACAGAATATATATCCTGGACATTAAACAAGCAGACTGCAGGTTGTTGAAGGAATGGATGGAGCTGCATTGGAGGCAGCTCTGAAGGGTAAAGAGCGTAAAGGAAGCTGGCAGATCTTCAAGGACAGCTTTCTTCATGCATAAAAATTGTCCATTTTGACAGTCAAAAAGGCAAGCAGATGTATCAGAAGACTAGCCTTGCTAAGCAGGCCAGGCTCACGAAGAGGCTTCTGTGCCAAAAGACTGTATATGCAGGAAGTAGAAATATGGACAGGCTACAAAGGAGGAATTTAGAAACCTTGACAGAGTATGTAGGAATAGTGTTAGTAAAGCCAAAGTTGCCAAAAAGCTGACACTTGCGAGTGAATTCAAGGGCAACAAGTTAATCATCTCCTACATTGCTCAATGGGAAGGGTTATTTAGCAATCAACAAAAGGCAGATGCTTTCTTTGCCTCAGGGTTCAATAACAAGGGTAGATCATGACTAACCAACCTGATTGCGTTCTACAAAACAACTGGATTTGTGGATGAAGGATAACATGATAGAATCATCACACAATCATCATAGAACAGCCCAGGTTGGAAGGGACCTTGAAAGATCATCTGGTCCAAGCTTTTGTGGGAAAGGGAGCCTAGGTGAGTTTATATGGAGTATGTAGCAGATTATCTAGTAGATAACAATGAATGTTATCTACCTCAACTTCAGAAAGGCTTTTGACACTGACTCTGAATGGGCAGACAATTAGCTGGCTCAGTGCTGGCTCCATGGTTGGGGTCAGAGGGCTGTGGTTAATGGGTCATAATCTACGTGGACATCTGTGACAAGTGGTGGAGGTCTGTGAAAAGTGGAGTGCTGCAGGAATCTAAACTGAGACCTGACCTGTTTAACCTCTTTATCAATGATCTGGAGGAGGTAATGGAGGATACTCTCACCAAATTTGTAGATGATAGTACTTTAGCAGGGTGAGTCAACATTCAGGAAATCAGAGCTGCCATCTAGAGGGACCTAGTCAGGCTGGAGGAATAGGCAGACATAAGCCTCATGAAATGCAACAATGACAAATATCAAGTGCTGCCCATGCAGGGAGCACCAGTGCAAGGACACAGACTGGGGCCTGGATGATTAGGGGCACCTCTGCGGTAAAAGACCTGGGGGCCTTGGCAGACACAAGCTGAACATAAGCGAGCAGTATGCCCTAACTGCAGAGATGGCCAGCAGCACTCTGGGAGGTATTCATGGGGGTACAGCCAGGACATTGAAGGGAGGGACTATCCCCCTTTGCTCAGCACTCATGAGATCCCATCTGGATACACTGCTCAGTTTTGGGGCCCTCTAGTATAGGAAAGACATTGACCAGCTGGAGCAAGACCAGCAGAGGGCCAAACTGGTCAGAACTGGAGGACTTGCCCTGTGAGGAGAAGCTGAGAGAATGAGGCTTGTTCAGGCTGGAAAGAGACTGCCTCGGGGCAACTAGCATAGCCTGCCCCTACCTGAGAAGAGGTAAGCAAGAAGATGAAACCAGGCTCTTTCAGATGTGCATGGTGGGAGGATGAGCCATTGAACATAAGTTGAATCATAAGTTTCATTCAGCGTATAAGGAAAACTTTCTCACCCTGAAGACAGCCAAGCAGCAGAAGAGGCTGCCCAGAGGCCATGTAATCTCCATCCTTCGAGGTTTTCAAAAGCCAGCTGGATAAAGCCCTGAGCAACCTGGTCTGACCTCTTGTTTTGAGCAGGAAGCTGGACTACAGATCTCCTGAGGTCCATTTAAACCTGAATTATTCTGTGATTCAAATTACTCTACCCAGTGAACTGGAGCTGCTAGATGGAATTTCCTGTCATCTGTGTTCTGCTAGCAGACATCACCAGCAGAGCAGTGATCACCATTTTGCTGTTCTTAAGATTGTTCTGCATTAGGGATGTGATGAATCCACTTTATTTGGATGATCAAAAGAAATACTGAAAAACTATTCTTTGGCAAATATGTGTATGAATAATTAATATTCTTAGGATGTTAAGTTGTGCTACAGCAGGGAGATTTGGCAGGCAACTAACAAGGTATAATGGCTAATGCTGCTGACTTGGTAGCCAGAACAATGATCTGTGATAAATGCAGACACTAACAATACATTTGCCTGGCAAGTAATGAAATGCTTTCAATTACTTCATTAATATAAGAATAACTGTTAATTGTTCTTTTTCATCTTTAAGTTTCAACTCAGATTTCATTGCAAGTCTTGCTGTATTTAAGGTTTTACTTAGTCCTCCCTTTTGGAAACAACTATGTAACGAGCAAACAAACCCCCCCTTCTATATCTGCTTTCATTCTAACAAAAGTACATACTGTGGCTCATGGATAAAGTACACTGGAATTTACAATGCTTACTGATTACAAAGCTAAACAAAACAACGTGTGACAACATGTCTTTACACTGTGTCTTACAAACTGCTGTTTTTGAAAACTTATCATGGTGGATATTCACAACTGGAACACTTTTTCTTTGAAAAGACATGGAGGAGAGTAAGGAAAATCAGTATTGCATTCTCTTCTAGAAGATTATCAGAAGTGGAGTCTTAACAGACCACAGGTATGTTGCTTGCTATCATCCTCCACAGCTTCAAGGACTTGGATTATAAACCGTAATTCATTTTCTTCCTTTCTGAGCCACTAGCATTTACATTAGCAAGTTTTTCTCTGAACTCATGAATTCTTTTAAAAGTGAGAGCTGAGAATCACCAGGACTTGAAAAAAAACCCACAGAATATCATGAGATTCACATAGAACTGATATTAGCAGCACTGATTTTCATTTTGTAGGCATGTTTACATTTCAATACTGATTAAGGAGCTGAATAAGTGCACAAAATGCTTTATGAAATATTATTGATTGAAAAGACTTAAACTTGTATTAAAAATGAAGCTCTGTTCAAATTAAAGGATGTATTGATGTCTTAAGCTTCAAAATAGGAATCTGAAGCTTGTGGATTGTCTACAGTTTATAACGAACACTTAAGCAGGTCTTAAGGTTTTTACATTTCTATCTATACTTTCATACAGTGTACTCTTAAAATCTAGAATGTTTTACTCCACCAGGTTATTGAATGAAGAGTCATGCATAAGTACAGTGTAGTTAACTAAACCAAAGATTGTCAATTGACTAGTCATTTGATTTATCTTTTTGTTTTGGATTTTTAATTTAACAGATTTTTTTTTGAGACATATTGTCTTTATTGACACTTTCTTTACTGACATCTAGCAAATACCCTTATTCATTTCTGAAATGCCTACTACATTATTTGGGTTATATTGCTATTCTCTTATCTAATGTAAAAGAGAGTGCATTCTTTTCAGATATGGAATTAACAATGGCTTTAACAATGGCTTGTTTACTTTTACATATTTTGTGCAGAATTAAGTACTTTTAAAGGCAATATTCCAGCTGTCCTGGAATTAGTTCAGTTACTGCAATGCTTTTAGCATTCCTTTTTGGAAATCTAAATTGTTCCATTTTAAAAGAATTTTCATTTCTTAAACAATTATTTAAAATGTAGATACATGTATAAAACCATATATGCGTTAGTGCACTTGAGTTTCACCTTGCAGTAACCTGGAAGTTAATGCACAGGCTGTTCCACAGATAGCACACACATTTTCAAGACTGCCAGATACACGAATTGGCAAAATGTTCAGCACTGGCTTTAACATTTAAAAGAAGCATTGCATGACTAATGAGAATAGGGGAACAGTGCTAAAAGTAGAGATTAGCACCAAGGGAGACAGAAGAGAGCTGTTTCTTGGCAACAGGACCAGAATCAGTGGCATGTTAGCTGGAATTTCTGCAGATGAAATTTCCTAGGTATACTTTCAGCTGTCTGTTGACGGTAAAATGGGATTTGTTTATATTTTGTAGTTAAGTAATTGACAAATTCAGCATGTTTTACCAAATTAATTCTTTCTCAATTGGAAATCAGTCCTACAAAACCATGGACTTTCTATCATTCATCAAAGGAGGAATAATAGTATGGACATAACCCACTGAAATAACTGATTTTACTGAAATGTGGATGAATGGTTTTAGAGAAAAAAGTGCTATTTATTGTCTCTCTAGTCCTTACGGTATATGAACAGATTTGAAATGGTGGAGATTTAGATATTTAGTATAATGGAGGATTGGTTTTGTGCTCTTTGTTCTTTTATCCAGAAAAACTTTTTTGAGTGGTGAACTAATAGGATTAAAATATTACACCTTTTGAGTGCCAGTCCAGCACTGGGAAGTCTGTTGAACATATCTAGCCTCCCGAAGACTACAGGGAAGGCTACAAAATCTGGATTAAATACTGCATTTTCATGCCAGGAAAAACCTCCGAAAAAAACCAATCATGAGAGATCTGATGAATATGGATGCAATGTAAGCTTTTTTCAAAATCCTAGTGTTCAGAAAAGAATATACTGAATTTTAGTTTGATTTAAAAAATCTGAGTGGGTATGAACAGTTTTGGGGTTTTTTTAGAAAAAAGTTAAGATATTTATTAACTCATCTGTTTTTGTGGAACCTGAGACATCTGAGCATCCTTTCACACTTCAGATTCCTATGCAATCCTATGGTGGCGGGACCAAGGAAAATAAAACTTTTCTGACATTCCAAAAACAGAGAAAGGATGGGAGGATACCCTCCCAAAATTACTGTTAAATAAACCCCAACCTCTTCTGGCTTCCTTTTTATATAGTACAGCATAAAGAAGCCTCTTGAGATATCACTTCTTTAGAGAGGTATCTAGAAATGAGCAAAGAAGAACCAAAATTAGTTGTTGTTGCCATTACAGATCTGAAAACTGATTCAATTCACACTACTTGCAAGAAAATGTGTACCAAATTAGTATGTAACCAGTTGCAATTTGAATCAATTTAATCAATCTCTCAAGATAACAATTCTGCTTAAAAATCAGTTTCACCTGCTAAGGTCATTAATGAGGTGAATCTCATCACTATTCATTAGATATGATTCACCATATTCCGTAAGAACTCTTACAACATTAAATGGGTGATTAGACTCTAGTGGAAGATATTACCTGTAGAAAAACCATTATGATTCATTTCCGTTTCTATCTCTTCCTAATGGCTTCTGTGAACTAATATATCTGTGAGGCTACCCTCCTTGTTAGTTCCTTTTCCATTGTACAGTACATGCTGTATGCTGAAAGGAACACTATTCCAAACCAGTGAAAAGACAATAAAAGCTTTCTCTCTTCATTAGCCAAGACTAAACAAACAAACAAACACGACCCCCCTCCCAATACCCCCAAAACTCAATCAGCCTTTGTTCAACTACCACAAGCCTAATCATATATCTAATGTCAATGGACATATCTAATGTCAGTGATTCACTGATACCTTTAACCATTTTGAAAATACTATCATGAAACAGATGTTTAGGCATAATGAGACTTTCTGAGTTATCTTTTGAGTCTGTAATACTTTATTAACACTCATGACAGACAAGTTGTAAAGACATACAGAGGTAATAATTCAGTGCTCTAAAAACATGACCTACTCTTAGACATAAAATTGGTAGTACAGCTGAAGGACTATTCCATGTGTTAAGTAAATATTTCCAAGTATTTATATAGAAAGTCAATGTTGCAATGAATTGCATTTTTAAAGCACTCCGGCTTTTCATTTTTGCATTTGGACTGTCTCCACAAGAAACAAGGTCCAGGTACTGATCGCAACATACAAATACCAGATCTTTGTATACAGCAGCAACATCTTCTACTGCTGCATTTTTATTGTGATACTTCAAAGAAAATAGCTCTAAAGAAATATATCCTTAATTTCTGGAACAAAAATATTCACAAAGCATCAAGTTGTCATGGTTGCTGGATGAAATGATGGCAGAGAGAAAGAAAGATCGTTTAGTTCATTCACCTTCTTTGAACTTGGAAGCAGAAAATTTCTCAGATTGTATGGGCACCAATGTTAGTGGAGAAAATATTCTGGAAATTAATTGTGGTACTTGGCTCCTAGAACATTTTTCTATCGCAGATATTATCTTACATAGTATTTATAATGAACATGCTGAAAAAACAAGAGAAGCAAAGATCCAATTTGCATTTTGACACTGAAGCCATTGATGTCATTAAGAATACTTAAGTTTCAAATTCCAGGGCTTCATGCGCAAACAAATATATCTTAGAGTGCTGAAACTTATTTAGAGTTTTAAAGTCTGATTTGCTCTTGTTTTGATCTTACCTAGATTTCAATATATCTGCAAGATTCAAATATACCAATGTAAAATGCTGTTACTGATAAATCATGGGAGTAATTGAAGGGCTTCATCCCTCTCTTTTTAAAAGCCTACATGAAATGAAACATTTGTTTCGGTTCAGTGAGAGTAGAATTCTGTATTATGGTATCATTAGTACTATAGTAACTGTCACAGTAATAACTGAATGCATACTAAATACTGAAACAGTTGTTCAATTTCTGAAATCAGAGTAAAATCAATTTGAGATTTTTATTTATTGCACATAGTAAAATTCTTCAGTGAGAAAATATAATATGTCACTGGAACTATCAATGTATTTAGGAAACAGTCTTGTGAAAAATTATAATAAAACATTCTGGCCAATGAAACCTAAGTTCTTTTTAAGGTGTTTCAGTTGTTTGCTGAAGTGGCCAAAATCATCATCTGAATGCTGCACCACTGCAGAATATTCTTGACAAAAAGCCATGGTGAATTATGTCTCCTTATTGGAATTTTATCTGCTTGTGTATTTAGTTACATTTACTCATGCAGCAAATCCATTTGGAAACTCAGTATGATTATTGGACTAGTATACAGGGATTTTAAAAGGCTGTTACTGTTTTGACTTGCACTTGTTATAACACCTTGTAATGTTTTCTTTAGCCCCACTCTTTAAGATCTCAGAAGATATCTAGTGTGGGTTCCATCATGTGTTGGGGTGAGTGCTGCTGGGTGAAAGCAGACGCAAAGCAACAAAACTTTATTCTGAGCACCATAATTATAACTGCGTATTGACTGAATCTTCAGACTTTGAGATTATGCTGTAGCCTGCATTTCATAGAGGGTTTTTGGCATTTTGTTTTGGGTTTGGTTTCGCTGGGTTTTTTTGTAATCTTATATTAAACCTCTTGATTAAGCTTCTGGTGGTCTACACAAAAAAAAAAAAATTGAAATTTCTTTTGAAGGCAAAGCAGTCAACACCTGAGTTGCATAAAATGTCTAGTTAGGTTCCATGGAGTTTGGGGACCCTCCTTCATTTTCTAGTCAATGAACAGCTAATAGATTTCAGGTATTTTTGGCAGCATGTTTTAAAAAAAAAAAAAAAATTAATTATATTAAATTATTATTTTTGTTAAAAACCCCCAAACGATCAGGAAAAGTACTCTCTAATTTAGAATCAGAATAGTGAATAAACATGGGAATCAGGTATGATAGGAATGTTTTGGTTTGGTTTTGTTTGTTTTTTTTTTTCAATAGCTATTTTCTCTGCACAGACAAGGAGGAAGGAATAGAAAGAGCAGGAACGCTAGCATTTTTTTCCTTAATTTGTCAAACATATTTAAGTAGTAGCTCACATTAGTGTAAATGTACAAATCACAATTTTTTCATTTTTTAATAAATTGAGAAAGTTAATCTGGTCCTGTTAACAGAAAACTGTTGGACATGAAAAATCAAAAGATCAAAGTACTATTACATATGAGTCTTCCACCTAAAATAAACATAACCATGAAGACGTCCAAATTAGCAGCCCTGTGTGAATCCTTTCTTCTGCTCTGATATAGCACGGAAAGAGAAACCATGTAGTCCTGTAACACAGCACTGTCATTGTTAGTAACGCCCTGTAAGCTCTGCACTGAATCTGCAAGGCCTCAGGCTTAAGGCTTATCCACCTTGTTCTGTCTGAACTTTGTTTGACCTGCCTGGAGCTTTGTTTTACTTGATTTAGCTGTGACAGCAATTTCTTTAATTTACCGAGTGTCTATGGCAAATTTACTTTTTTTTTATCTTATATGCTACAACCATAGTTTTATTTGGAATACCTGCTTGTTACTGCTATCTATCCAGCATAAGATTTTTACAACTGTAGCACAATAGTGTAGTGCAGAGAAATGCAGGTCTGGTATGATTGTAGAGGCCCTGAGAAGTGGAGACACAGGATGCCACGTAGAGGAGTAGAGGCATGGGCTGAGAAGAGAGGGGACACAGGCTTGGCATTGGAGATTCCACAACTACCAACAACTCTCCAGTGGTCAGTTAAAGAAATGCAGACCCAGGGATGGGCACACCTGGTTTTAGGGGTAACAAAGAGAACACAGAAATAGTATCTGACTTAAAATCCACCATATATAGTAAATTTGGATGTAACATGCTGCTGCAAAACAATGAAGAAAGAGAAATGCATAAAAACATGTTAAGAAAATGTCTTTCAGCAGCCTGCAACTACCAATCTCAAGACCCAGAGGAGCAGAGGAAGGGTAAGCAGAACAGCAGAAAACAAAGATAGAAATGAAAAGTGTGTATTACAATTTTAACTGTATTATTGTGGATATTGAGATTGTTTCTGTATAGAAGTATTGTAACTGTCTTATTTTTCCTTACTCCTGTAATAAATAAAATTGGACCAATGATTTTTGAAACATTTTAAATATATTAAAGATAAATAGATATAGGTGTGCTTTATCTTTGCTTGTAAACAGAATCTTGAACAAAACAAAAGAGAATCTTTCTCTTAGTAAATTCTGTCCTTTTCAGACCTCTTCTCTGTTAGCAGTCCCTTTACGGGGGTTGTTGCATTGGTGGGTCATGAGGAAGTAATTGCTCTGCTGAGGAATATTTGCCAATAATTTGCATAGGCCTGTAGCACATACTTAGGCAGTTATAGACAGCACTGCTTTTCTGAATGTGGGTTACTCCAAAGGATTTCTTTCATAATGTTTTCCAGATTAACATTCAATCTTTCTATGAGTGCCCATATTCAGCTATTCTGTACAATGCTTGCATGTAGTGTCTATATGAAGTGTGCTATACTTAATCTATAACCTGGGAAACAGAAATTGTTCTCATGTTTAAACTGTGGGGTACATGCAAAAGCAACTGGGAAATCTTGATGGAGGTGTTTGTTTCAAGAGGTATTCAAAGTGTGAATGCTGGCTGCCAAAGTAGTTGTAGAAGTCAACGGATGCAGGAAAGTCCTTCTACTCAGTCTCAGCAAATGCAAGAGCTCTGGTTTGCTCTGTTTAGACCATTTCATCTCAATCTGCATGTCTAACTGCAAGTGGTCAGCTGAATCTGTGAAAAGCCTTCTAGTTTTCTCTTCATCCCTCATTACACAAAAATCTGCATAAAGCCTCTTGCTAACTTCTCAGCCTCTCCGGTGGAAATAAAAGTGTTCTGAACACCACTTTATGGTCCATGGCTGACATCAGACAAAAGAATTAACTGTCGTTTGGACTCCCCATCGACTTGGTAGATACATCTAACACTTGTGCATGTTTTATAGTCACTGGTTTCATATTGAAGATCTGTTTTAATCAGTCAAAACAGCAAAGAAGTAAAATTAGAAATACGTCACGGACAGCTGAAACACTAACTGGTTTTTTTTTTTTTCCTTTCTAACAATTTTTTCTTGCATATGTATATGTTATATATATATATATAATAAAATACATACACCTCCTGTTAGTCCCACAAGGACAGAGCAACTAAGTCAGTAGTCCAGAATTTGTATTTGTGTATACTATTTTGCTAATATGTTATATGCAATCATTCCTTTATTAACTGAACTTATCTCAATAAGCATTTATCTTTAAGAAATTCTATTTCTGCTTGTCCTTCAATTCAACATGTGGCATGTCATTGTTCCTTAAAACAAGCCGTTCAGGGTTGCTTAGCAAAGGGATCTTTGCTGTCACTGTCTTATTATAAGTAATTGTGCCTGTCTTTGCATGTAGATGTTGAAAGCTGTAGTTCCTCCTATTTTATAATCGTTCCCACTCTTTCTAATTGACAAGTGCCCTTATCCAAAAAAACCCATTTTTTTTTTAATATTTAAAGGTACCATGTGCAACTGTAAAGGTATACTGTAGGACTGCCAGATTTCTAGGGGTTCAGTGTGAATGAATTAATCATCAAACAACACCTTCTACTAAACTGTTTACATTTTTTAACTGTTGAATATAATTTGGTGTTTTAAAAAATTCCATCAACCTGCCAGCCCATGTATTGATTGTATGTTCTGCTCTTTGCACGTGCCAGTTGTTATCCTCATTATGTTGTGGCTCAGATGAATGATTCAGTTGTTTCTTTTTACCTCAATGGATAACTGCAACTTCAACATAATGTGAGAAATTGGGTCTGACTCTTCGGACATATTAGAAAAAAAGAATGGAAGATGATTCCAGGGTCAGGAGGAACTGTATAGGCATACATATTATACAATCTAATTTATTTTTAATCTTAGATTTTATTTGCTACAGTTTTTGTCTGACTTCAAAGCTGTTGGGTTTTTTTTTTTTCTCATTTTACATGAATTACATGTGAATTTAATCTCTTCTGCATACACTTATATACAGGTAATATAAGTCCTTGTTTATAAAAATGTGGACTTGGTCTTCACTGTAGTGTTGTGACTCTCTCTACATGCATTTACATATTTCTTTGTGGGATTGAAGTTGTGCTCAGTTAAGGCATTTGATGCCTTAATCTTGAAAATGCATCTGAAAATACACTATGCTCATTATATTGGGCATTGCTTGGCAATATTTCTGATATCCTCTGGGTGCATTTCTTGATCTTTTTTTTCCTCTGCCTTTAACTTTGTTCACCTACCACCCTAGTGACTGTCAGATAAACTGGAAGAAATAATGTAACTGTGCATATGCAGTCCTAATTATGAAGCTTTTCTTCAGAATTTACAGTATTTGTGTCAGATTTAGACCATTGTTTAAGGGGCAAGAGTATTTTTGTTGTCCTGTGATGTAAATAACTGACCTCTGATTAAAAAAAAAAAAAAAAAAAAAGTCTACTTTACTTAATTTTGATAGTCTTTTTTCAGCAGTCACTATTTGTTATGGACTTTTACATAAAGTAATTGGAGAGTGCATGTACATGAATCAAGAATGGTGTGATGACGTGTTTTGCAGCATCATCTAAGAAAGCTAAAAATGACCAAAAGGCCACCCCCCAAAAAGAAAGCTCAAAAATATTGCATTTAACCAATCCTTTCCTATGTGCCTTGCCTTTTCCAACATCATTCACAAAGGTATTGAAAAACAAACATGTAGGAAGAGAAGAAACCTTTGTCTTGCCAAAACATGTGACTGTGTTTAGTGTAGGTTTCTCTAACGTGGACTTTATTGCAATAGCTTTATTGCTGTACCGAAGAGTACCAACATGGTGTCATTTTTGTATCTTGGCATTTTTGATAGCAGATAACTATGACAATCTGATAAAAAAATATTATCCTTTATGAAACTAGGAAAATGAAGGTAGTAGACTATTTTCCACCTAACTGGATTTTTGGCACCAAAAAGTTATTTTTCAAATCAAAGTGAAACAAAATTTTTAGTCTTCATGTGGATGACTGGTAAATGTGGAATAAAAACTTAGTTTCTAGTCTAGTTCCATATTAAACTGCTTCCTTTACTTTTCCAGTTCTAACTGTAGGAAAAGAGGATTATCCACATGATAATAGCGTGCTGGTGTATTATATTTGAAAAATGAAGCACATTGAAACATGAAGTTTTTTTAAGTGAAAGGCACAAATTGGTTTTCCTGGTTTTTGGATCAAACTAAAATATCTTTTGGATGTATACTTTAAAATGACCAAAAATCTCAGCTCAAGCTCTCAAGCAGAAACTTGATACTAACATACATTTTCTGACTGCTGTTAATAAATTATTCCTTCTCAGAAGTACTAAGTGCTTTTATAGAAGAAAATAAATTTTATTAAAGACAAAGAACAGAGCATACGTAGGAATGCCATCGAGATAAGTTCAGATGAATGAGTACCTACATCGTTATTCTGATGTTTAATAGTTCTCTTATTTTCCAGGATATCCTGCTCCATAGTGACTGAAATAGCCAAACAAATATGTGGATGTAAATCTGTGTTCAGTGAAGTCTCCCAGGCTTCTAAACAAAGAGATGCCTCCCAGTAGCTTTCAGCTGTTACGTAGCTTTGCCATTGCAATACATCTCAGTGGTCAGTTTCAGGGTCATATGAAAGTCTGTGTTTTCTGGCTTTTAATGGAATAATTGTACTTTTCACTTCTATAATGTTTCTTCCTGGTGTCAGGCCTGAGTCAACACAGTGACTTTAGCTCCAATGATGGTGAGAAGAAATTAAATTCTGGCACAATTTTATTCAGTTTTTTCCTTCTATTGGAGACAGTTCAGTGAGAAGTAGGACTCTTGAACAGAAGTTCTTCTGCCAAAGATTTGTTCCTTGTCCATCATGCAAGTATCTCTTCCTGACCTCCATTAATTTTTGGTATGACTAAGGTTCAAGTAATGTTTTATATAGATTTTTTAAAATTGTTTTTATGCATACAGATCAAGGGATTCAGGTGTGTGCTGAACAAAAAAAGCTTCAGCTCACTCTGCCTCTTCCTTATGCTCACTAAAGGGGAGATTGTCTCTGGCGCCATCTCCATGATTTTAGCAAAGCTGATGTGGACAATGCCTCCCATATTTTCCATATACAACTTCACCTCTGCTGGAGTCCTTGTCAGCAAATGTCTCTTAAAGCAGTATTTTGGCTGCTTTGTTTTGTAATGAAAGGATTAGCAGGGCTTGAACACATAGCCTACTTTCACCTTTGCTCTGGCTTGTAAGTCCTGGCACTATTTGCTCCTGTGGGTGCATTGAGATTACTGTCACTGCACTGAGTATATATTCATGTCATTACATGAACCTTTGCTGTTTTGAAAAATCAAAAGTTCTTTCCTTTCCTTCTCTTTAAGTAAAAACAGATTAGTGTAATTACTCCTGTGTTGGCTGTGGCTGTACACTCAATTTCCTCTCCTCAAAGAAAATAAGCTATTTCAGGTCTAACAGTTTTAAGTCTGATACTGTGAAAATACTTTTATAAAAAATTACATAAGCTAACATATAGCTGAGGAGAAAAAAAACATTATATAAACCGTAGGAAAAAGTTAGTTATATTTTACAGCAAAAAGGTTTAATCAATTGATTTTTAACCCTTAGAGAGAATAAAGTATAGATCTCAGTTAGAAGTATCATATGCCATGCACACAGTTTATATTTATAAATCAGAAGTATATATATTGATTTCTATGGGTCCTGATTTACAGTCATGTAAAGAAGAACATAAGATGTTTGTTATGTTCTAATTCTGTTACAAGGGAAAGAAGAGCGGGGAGAGGCTTGCTTAAGAGCTTAGCTTGCACTAAATTGATTTATAGTATGGTTACATTAACATGATTATGTAGACACTAGCATCATTTTTTTATTGGCATAACTAACTTACTTCAAATTGCCTGAATGAGCAGCTCTGAAAGTTTTATTTACAAGCACTGTAAGAGAAACGGGGTTTTTTTGGTAGCCTTACCTTTAGATGTGTGCATACTGACATTCATCCTTTCTTATCTATTTTGTCTGTGTATCTTCTGTGGTAGATGGTACATCAGATAATCTGTGACCCATACTAAGTTTCTGTCTTTCTCTCATTGGGATTTCTCTGAGTTGATAAATTCAAAATGATCTCACTAACAAGGATAATAAATTTTATGAATTATCTGGACTATTTTTTCCTTTGCACCCTCAAGGTATGTAACACAGATTTCTAGAACAGCTTTCATCTCACTTATTGATTGTACCTATAGTAAAATCATTTTCTGAAACTCCAAAATGATTTTTATATAAGACTGATGAACAAGTTTTCTTGTATATATTGCTGATATTCATTTATTCTGCAGATGTAATTTCACTGGGAGAAAGACTATAAATCTATAGATCAAGCAGAGTAAGCTGGTTTAGTTGTGAGGAGATGACAAATTTTAATCTTTAGACACACTAATTTGTTTTGTATTCTCCTATAGAATATTACACCAAGTCTTCTGAAGTAGGCATGGATTCTATAAAAGGATTAAAAATAAAAATATATGGATTACAATTATATTGTGGAGTGATAGCTTCATTGGTATAAATTCAGGACTCTTGAAAGTTGCTTCCTCTAAAATCTCTGCTTAGAAATGCTGGTATTTGCTTTTTTGTGGCTTTGTTAATTCTCTTCAGGTTTTTCAGTGTCTGACATTCTGAATAAACAGCCATGTTGCCTTTGTCTGTGGTGAGAAAAAGTGTTTGCATCCCAAGAAAATGTATTTATGTTTTTGAACCCAATTTAACTTAAGCCATTCTGATGTTGAATATACTGTTGTAGATCCTTTTAATATAGTGACATTCTGTTGTAAATAGCATGATCTCAAAAGACAACCAAAACTTCAAATCTGTTTTAGAGAATATATTCTCACTAATAGGGTTTCATAATGGTGGATTCTGAAGGTCTGGCCTCACTTCCGTTAAGCCAGGAGTGGTGAAGCAATGACTAGAACTGTCTTACAGTCAAAAAGGGAGGAGATTTAGATGCTAATGTGGTTACCTGTACTGAATCTCTTATGCAATTGTTGCAATCTCATTTCAGGCATGTGACACAACTGCCAATAGCTTTGAGGATAGGGAAGACCTGGCAAATGACTAGGAGCGTCATAAGTTTCTAATGTCAATTCCATGCCAGCTCCTGGCAGACTTCTTGATCAGTTTTTTTCATCTTGTGTTATGCAGTGCTGCAGGAGGCTGTCATTGACTGTTTCCTATCGTTGCTTGATATCTATTTCTCATATGCATCATCAGTGTCTGAAATGAGGTACAGAAAATAAAAAAAGAAGAGACATATCTATCAACTCCTGTAACTTTGTGCTGCTGCTTAGATCACATCCTCCACAGCTACAAATTGGACCATGCCTTGAGACCCATATTGCAGGAGGAAAAATAACTAATAGGATGCAGAAATGAAAGTGGGAGGAAAAAAGTATTTTGGCATTGAGTTTGTCGGAGTTGAGAGCAGGGGTGGCATAAACCAGGGCAAGATGTGGACCAGATGCAAGGCATGAGATTTTAATATCAAGAAAATAGGAATAAGACAACCATGGAGGCAGAAAATAGACAGTGGACAGTTATTCAGAAGTTTCATCTTCCATTCTCCATCTGAGAGTGGTTCTGAGAAGAACCACTGAGAATCTGAGAAGATTCTCCATCTTCTCATCTGAGAAGACTGAATTTTTGCTGTCCTCTGAATGAAAGCAGACAAAATTGTTTCTTGAAAGGAGAAATTAGTCTATTTTTACATCCCTACTCTATTCTTGTCTGAAAGAAGAAAATGCATGTAACTATATGCAGAGATACTGAGCTATGGTAGAGGAAATACATTTGGCAGGGATAGAGAATAGCAAGACCCTGAACAAGGCTGCCATAGATTTGGATAGACATGCTAATTATGAATATTTAGCCAAACCTTAATGTTTCTGTCTTTGATACTGTTCTGACTGTACTACTATTAAATAAAACCTGTGAAACTTGGTATACTCAAAATGCTGATTTCTGGTACAGTGAAAACCTAAATGGATACCTGGTTTTGAAAAATGTTTTAAATGTTCTGTAACTTAAGTCTTTTCTGCTAACACTGAGGCCTAGGTATTGCTGGGGATATTTCTTCTCCTTCCACCCACCTGCTGTTTAGGTACTGCATGGTATGGTTGATGGAATGAACCTTCCAAATTAGACTTCCTAGGAAATTCTGCTAATGCATTACCATGTGTGTTACCACAACTCAGCTTGTAGGTATATAAACAGATTAGAACTGATTAAAGTATAGTGTTTGTTTTGGTCTTGTTCTTTCTCAGAATCATTAAACACACAAAATGAATTTGAAAAAAAAAAACACCCAAAACCTGAGAAGTTAATTAAGCAATCATCCTTTTTGCTCTTGTCCTACCCAAAGGCTTGTTTTTCTGATTTGCTGGTTTCACTATGTTTTTGAAACAAAACTATTTTGAGTTTTGTAGGATTGAAAACAGAGAAATTAAAATACTATCGGGCTCCATCCAATTTCAGCTAATAGATGCGTTCTTACATTTAGTATATTAAATTGCACAATTTTATATGGCATTATTTTAAATGTGTTATGTTATTCCCCCTCTACAATGTCATATCTAAAAAAAACCCCAAACAAAGAATGTCTTAAGATTGTCTCATTCTATCCTACTTAGATAAACTACAGGCAATAATTGGGGATTGCATGCCAGCATATCCATAGCTGGGAGACCAGCTATGGAAAAAAGGTTGTACCATAGCTATTTTTAGGCAAGTCAGTCATCTTGTCACTGAAGTATTTCAGCTTTCTATGTCAAAAGCTATTGTTTTTGAACATCCTTACAGTTGCTATTACCATAACTGCATCTTTCTTTTGGCAAATTCTTACATCCTACATATATGCAAAGTTGGCAAATTCTTTTAGCAAATTCTTACATCCTACATATATGTAAAGTTGAGGGATACAGTGACTAAAGATTTTTTTAAAGGCAGTTATATAAGTCTGTATCAAGGTGCACAGGGAACATTAGATATAAATATGTGGAAGTTTCTTGAGAATGCTAAGGCATGTCTTAACTGTTGGGAAGGACTGTGATCCTTTTGTCTGCTGGTCTTTACAGTGCACATGCCTAAAGAGGCATTTCTCAGCCAATTGTCCTACAAAAACTTGCAATAGGACTACCTGTATTTCTCATGCTGTGGTTTTCAGAAAGGCATTATTTACCCTTGAAAAAGAATTATTTCCTTTTCATTTGTGGTGTCTCCTTCCATCTTGTGAAAAAGGCAGGACAGATCTACATCCTTCAAGGTACTAATATGTTTTAGGCTTTTATATTGTTTTTTCATAGAAGTATGAATATACCTTTACTATACATGGAAGCAATATATATTTTTAATCTGTACTAGAGAAGAGAGATAATGTTCTCAACACTGGAAGTGGTGCACAGGATGTCTTATACAGTCAGTGTGGAGGAGGAGGAGGAGGAGGAGGGAGGAGGGCACGCTAGTAAATTTTCTTTATCCAGCATACACATCCTTAGATACGGTGATCATCTGCCACAGGGCACAGTCCACAGGCCCTACTGGAGTAACTGTCCCTTTGCAGTTGGACTTTGGGATGCAGACAGAGCTTCAGAGGAGGATGCAGCTCTGCAAGCCTCAAGCTGTAGGGAGTGCCTGAAGCTTCTTGATGAAGCTGGGACATGTGGTCTTCTAGCCTGCAGGAGGTATGCAGTTATTGAGGAGCTATAGTGAAAGAGCTGTGGGGAGGAGGTCAGCATACTGTGCAGTATCAGAGAGGATGAGATCAGCTGGATCTTCTCTAAGACCCTGCAGCTTCAATAACCTGAACTTTCCTCAGCAGAACATGCATCTATGAAGCTGGAAAGTGAAAACTGCCATCAAGATTAAGGCTGGAAGCCACAGACTTCTTGTACTAGGAGGAATGCTCTTGCCCCACCTTATCGCCCCCACGTTATCCAATTACAGAATGGATTCACTGCCATTGTAGCTGATGAGAAGCTTGGGTGCCATCAAATGGAGCATCTCTGGGGGCTATGTCTGAGATACTCAGGACCACTAGAAGGAAGCAGTGGATGGTAGGAACAGGGGACTACTAAAGAAGATGGAGGCCCCTGTCTGCTAACTTGATTTGTCATCTAGGAGTGTTTGCTGCTTCCTGGGGGCTCATGTTCTGGATGTTGTGGGGTGGTTGCCTAGGTTCATCCAGCCTTTCAACTACTATCCCTGCTACTCTTCCATGTAGGTGCCAATGATATTGCCAGGGTGATCCAGAAAGCATCAATCATGACTGCAGGGTTCTAGGTGCAATGGTCAAGGGCACTGGGGGCCAGGTGCTCTCTTCAATTCTACTGGTGAGGAGGAATGACCTGAGCAGGACTTGACAAATTCTGCAGATTAACAATTGGTTGTGCAGCTGCTGTTGGCATCAGGATTTTAGTTTCTGTGGCCATGGGACCCTCTTTGAAGGTCAACAGCTTCTTGGAAGAGATGGGGTCCATTTGACTAGACAGTACAAAAGTATCTTTGACAGCAAACTGGTCAACCCAGTAGGGAGAGCTTTAAACTAGAAAGAGTGAGGGAGGGAGTGGTTGCCCTAATAAACAAGTAAGGAAGTGGGAGGATATGGTAGGCAAGCCAAGGTCCCAGGGTGATGTGAACAGAAGAAACCTAGCAATAAACAAACCACAGCTGAAGTGTAATCACTCTGAGCTTAGGCACGTAAAGAAAGAAATGTCTGCAGAACAGTCTTATGGGGAAAGCTCTCAAGCCTGTTCTGGTGACTCTGCACATTTGGGTGCGTTCCTGAAATACCGCTACACTAATGCACACAGCGTGGGCAACAAACACAAGGCGTTAGAGGTCTGTATGCAGTTACAGGGCTAAGACCTCATTGGGACCGTGGAGATGCGGTGTGATAGCTCGCATTACTGAAGCATGTGATGGAGGGATTTAGGAAGGACAATCTGAGAAGGTGAGGAGGGGGAGTTGCCCTATATGTGAGAGAGCAGCTGGAACGCACAGGGCTCTGCCTTGGCATGGGTCAGGAGCGAGTCAAGTGTTTATGGAACAGTATTAGTGAGCAGATCAATATAGGTACTGTTGTAGTGGGTATCTGCTATAGATCAGGAAGATAGAGGAGGCCTTCTTCAAACAACTGAAAAGAAGCCTCATGTTCACAGGCCCTGATCCTCAAGGGGGGGCTTTAACCACCCTGATATCTACTGGAAGGACAATACCACAGGACTCAAGCAATGTAGGAGATTTCTTGTGTGCATTGATGACAACTTCCTGGCACAGGTAACTGAGGAACCAAGGGCAGGTGCTCTGCTGGACATGATACTTATAAACCAGCTGGTCAGAGATGTGAAAGCTGGAGGCATCCTTGGCTACAGTAACCATGAGATGGTGAAGTTCAGTATCCTAGGAGGAAGTAGCAAGGCAGGAAGTGTGGAAGAAGAAACCATCATTTTTAGTAGTGTGGAAGAAGAAATCAACATTATGTTCCTCCTTATGAAGAAATACAGAGCCTGAAAATTTGTCACAACAACCCTCACACACCTGTCCCCAATGAGTTAAAAACACTCACCTTAGGACCCAGGTGAGCAGGGAAAGCATGAACATAACACCAAGAAAAGGGGTAGAAACTGTGTATAACAATTTTAACTGTATTATTATTACTTATTATGGAGCATATAACATTCTCCAATCCCTCAATCACCTTTGTTGCCCTGATGTCTTATTTCATGACACTATTTATTTTATTAAATTTCAGAGTTTTGAAAATTATTGGGCAATATGTATTTTAGAAAGTTTTGGATAGAAAACATTAATAAAAATTTTGAAAATCAGCTAGTACACTTTAAAAATGTGTTACTGTAGAGTTTTGTTTTGTATGGCAATGAAGGATGAATATTGTCAATTAAGCAAGTCACATAAGAGTCAAAAATATGATAGCTTGACCCTGTTATTCCTTATAGTCTTAGGCATTCTAATACCCGTTTTATAAATGCACTAGTATGTTTTGCTTTTAATCGCAATCCTCCTTCATCTGAATGTAATACCTTGCAGAAGCTTTGCTCTTTCCACTCACCTGCTGGGGCAACCATTATTAAGTTTACAATGTGACAAATTCTTCATTTTCACCTATTCTTTCCCCTTTATCACAGAAAATTCAGGATTGCAAAAGCTGTCATTCATTTCCTGTCCTTTGGTAATATAATGAACAAAAGGTGTTTTGTGCCTCTTAATGCCTCTAGCAAGAGTGTGTTTATGCACTCTAACAACTACAAAGACTTCTAATTTTTAATAGCTGTTTCCATCTGGTTCATTCTAATCATTAAGGACTCTGTCTCATTTTGTCTTAAGTCAAAAGTTGCCTTCTCCATTCTTTTTATAGTATCTTCTATATTTTAGATGTCAAGCTGAAGTTTCAAAACTTAATTCCACTCTACTGCCTCATTTCCTACTGGAAAATGTTCTTTCGTTAAAACAACTTCTGATTTTTAACAGCTTACACACTAAAATATTGTGATAGGAAAAAGTCCTGAAACGTAATGTCATATTGAAGCTACAGAGTTTTACCTTTACAAGGTAAAATTTCAGTTGACGTTCAAACTCTCAAAGGTAATAATCTGCCCTTCTTATGAGACATACTGCAGCTTGCCAATACTTTTAATGAATTGGATTTATTTCTAAATTTAGATTTAAGTAATACTTCTTTGGCCTCTTTTCAGTTTGTGTCGTCATATAGTGAGGAATAAAATGGTCTCTCAAATGTTACATTTGGTTTCTGTGTAGTTATTTTAGTTCCGATTTAACCATGAAAAATCTATACTTAGGAACACGTAATATTTACACATGTAGAAAAATGTGGTGATACACACAAATACCTGCATTTACAGAATGAAAAAATAATTTTATGTATTTTTGTGGAATGTTGCTTTAATTTATATTGTTAACATAATTTATACATATTTTAAGTACTTTCTGCTTTAATGCAGAATATTAAAGAGTAATTGCAAAATTGTTTAGCCTGCCAAACAATAAAATACTGAGCAAAGATATTACACATAGACTAAGCTAACATATTTCTAATACCCTAAATGCAAATTCACTTTTAAATTCTTGATTAAAGATGTATAATAAACAATGAAAATTCCTTGTGCAGCATTCCTTATTGCTTGGTAATATAAAGATCTGTAGAGAACTCACAGTATTTTATTTTACGTGAGTGACAAAATGTGATGATATTAACAGTGTTTTAAAGTGAATGCTAAACTAGGTGAAGGAACTGGATAGACTCTAGAAAGGAACATTTATATCTTGGCATTTAAAATTACAAATTTTCTGTCAAAAGAAAGTTACTAATTAGACAACAGATATTGTTCAATCATCTTTGCTGACACCAGGCTTCATCAGTGTGTGGGTTTTTTCCATGTCTTTCCTGTGGTGCCCTTAACTCTTTTTCAACTGGAATCTTCTATAGATGAAGTAATTTTATCACAAAGAAATTGTAAAAGAAACAGTTGATAGAGCAGAATTCCAACATTTGCTCTTTTTAGAGAACTGAAAAATTGGTATGGTTTCTCATACTTCCATAGACTAACTGATTCAATAATGTTGTATAATTTTACAGTAAACTTAAAATAATTAAATATGGGTTTTCTACTACTGTATTAGCACCTGCCTTTAAAGTTATGCAATGTTTAATTACAAAGCACCTTTGAAAAAAGAAATAACTGATACTTTTGTTTTCATGTGGACTAATGAAGCAAGTAGAAGGAAATAGAAAAATAATCCAGATTTATTGCAATGTGGATCTTTTAAAATAAGTTTTATATTAATAATATAAGTAGATTTATATTAATATGTGGTAGGTTAACCTTGGCTGGCTGCCAGGTGCCTACCTAGCTGCTCTCTCATTACCTCTCCTCAGCAAGACAGGGGTATAAAAAAAGATGAAAAAGCTCGTGGGTCGAGATAAAGATAGGGAATTCTCTCACCACTTACATCACTGGTAAAACAGACACGACTTGGGGAATTATTTTGTTGCAAATTACAAAAGAGTAGGATGGTGAGATCCAAAGACAAAACTAAAAAAACCTTCCTCCCCGCCCCCGCCCCAGCTTCTTCTCTGGTTCAACTTCACTCCTTCATTCTTGACTATTCTACCTCCTCCTTCCCCAAACGATGCAGGGAAATGGGGGGCTGCAGTCAGTCCATAACAGCTCCTCTCTGCTGCTCCTTAATCATCACACTTTTCCCTGCTCCAGCCGGGGACCTTCCCAAGGGCTGCAGTCCTTCAGGGTAAATCTGCTCCAGTGTGGTTCCTCTTCACTGGCCACAGTTTTTTTCAGGAAATCATAGAATCATAGAATAGCTTGGGTTGGAAGGGACCTCTAGTTGGACAATCATTAATCATCACACTTTTCCCTGCTCCAGCCGGGGACCTTCCCAAGGGCTGCAGTCCTTCAGGGTAAATCTGCTCCAGTGTGGTTCCTCTTCACTGGCCACAGTTTTTTTCAGGAAATCATAGAATCATAGAATAGCTTGGGTTGGAAGGGACCTCTAGTTGGACCATCTAGCCCCTGCCATCTGCCATGGGCAGGGACATCTTCAACTAGATCAGGTTGCTCAGAGC
>NW_008795259.1:9612849-9615703 GCF_000699145.1 Aptenodytes forsteri | reverse complement strand
CCTGTGGTTGGTTTGTTGGAGCCAGCTAGAACTGGCTGGAACCGTCTGTGTCCGGCACGGGGCAACCCCAGCTACTCCTTACAGGAGCTGACCCTGCAGCCCCCATCAGCCCACATTTTGCCATGTAAACTCAATGTCATATATTTTTCACCATAATTACACTGATATACTGAAAAATGAATTGCTATAACTTGATCCCTTAGATCTGATAGTTTATGGTTTGGGGGGTTTTCTTATACCTCTTGCATCATCCCCTATTTTTATGAAGTTCATACTGGAGGAGAAAAGGGAGGAAAAGAAAAAAAAAACCATTAACTTAAATGCTTTGATAGTGACATGTGACCATTCAAATTTTCACAAGATTATCCAAGTGGAGGTCACCTCTGATCCTTTAGAGGCTCAGCATTAGCACCAACAAGAAACTTGAACACACTTAAGTACACAAAAGCATTATTAAGGTATTTAAACACATTATATACAAATGTAAGAGTATTAGAACTGCTTTGACGTGTTGCACCTTAGAAGTTATGCTATTTAGCAGGAGTTCAGGAAACAGGAAAACTATGCAAAGCCTAGGAAGTATGACCGATGAAGAAAAATGGAATCGTAGCTCCCAAGAGGAAGAAAATGACCATTTAATACCTACTAGACTTGCAAGCAGGCATGAGGTATAGCCTGTTTTCCACATTCCCTTAGAAAAGGGATGGATCAATTGAATCTTAGGGCCTGTTCCAGTACTACTGTTTTACAGCTATGTAAATAACTAATCATTACAAAGGGAAGTTAAAAAATTATCCTATAATACTAAAAACTTTTTCAGAAAAGAAAACATTAATATGTGTAATTGGTAGGGCATAGGAAAGTGTTATTTGAATTTTAATCAATATATTGCACTTTTCTTAGAGGGGCAATTTTTTTTTTTTTAACATACTTATTTCTAAGGACAAAATAATTTATTTTTCAGTGGTTGAAAAATGCAACTGCTTTCATATATGGAAATATGACTAAAACAGTTCTTCTTTTCACTCTTTACCTTCTCACAAAATTTAAACTTCAATTACTTCAACACTAATAATTTTGCCCTTAGAGTTAGAACAAAAAGGTAATACAAATTTTAAACTTTGAATCAAATAAACTCATTAAATTCCACTTATTAAAATCTGAGATGTTCAAAAGAAAGTGTAAGTTGTGCCTGTCAGATAAGAGAGATTGAACTTGAACTGAACTTCTCTATTAAGTAAAGATGAACAACATGGGTTGAATAGGTGAATTTACAGATGATTCTATGGAGGAGTCATCAACTCAGCAGAGGCTTTAATCTGATTTATAAGTTTCTAATTTATTTGTGGACATGTTATGAAATTTTGTTGAAAGTATATATTATGTTCTCTAAAGTCAGAAAGAGAAGAACCTTAGTTCCTGCTGTTTTGTTTTGGGTTTTTTTTGTAATGAACTTTGAGGCATGGATTGTAATAAAGTAAATCTGTATTATTGCTCAGGTTTGCAGCCTGCCGATATAGTTCTTCTTTGGATATTAAAGATTTTGTTGCCACTTGAGTAAGACTGAAAAAAACCCCACAAACAGAGAAATCGCTAGGGGTTACATATTGTACTGATAGGTACCATATGGACATTAAAAAGGGTACAGTATTTGTTCTAACTTTGTAAGTCTACAAAGAGAAATCGTATATTTTACACTCTGGTACTGTTTATTTAGGAAAGATGATCAACAATGTAAACAAAATTCAAAGCTTTATTAAATAGCATCTGCGTGTGAGATACAGAATCTTAGAATGTGAGTCTATCTGGACTAAAGGACAAACTGTCAGCTCACACAAAATTTCACAGAGATGTCTTCATCTGTTTTATAGAAGATCTTCACATTTATGTACATAAATGTGTTCACTGACTTGTTTTCCACACTTTAGTGCAGCTGAAAGTGTCTTATTAGGAATGACTTTTGCCTTATCCTCAGATTGTTTGCCTTTTGAATTGCACCTGCTATATATTATCATCATATCATATCATCATGGGATGTAGTTCATGATGCTGTTGTATCATGACACTAAAGTTTCATCCTCCCTGTTATCCTTGGTGTTGAGTAAAATCCCAGAGGTTTATTTTATGCTTACTTCATGCTTTGCTGTATTTATTCAGTTTTTATCCCTCTGTCCATTCTATTTAAATGTATTCTTTAAGTATAATTTAAAGATATATACTGTTGGAACTGCTGCATGTGCATGTATTCTTGAAATAGACTGTTGTATCATATTTAAAATGTTCTAACCTTATTTATTAAACTTATCAAGTAAGATTACTTAACTGCCTTCCTCCATATCGCACAAATACATTCTGCTATGCTCAGTAGCACTGTTCATCATTAGTACTCCTTATTACGTGCAGTGAACATAATCGCAAACAGCTGTAGTGAATGAGAATATTGAGTAATTTGAAATGATAGCCTTTTTAAAGGTCAATGTCCTGTAACAGAAATGACTTGGAACAAGCTTTTTATATTGGTATCTTCCACCCAATTCAAATTTACTTTCTCTTTTTTTACTATAGCTGATGTAAACTACTGCATCACAATAACTTGCAGCTCCATACTGATTCTCTGCTGTTGTTGAAACTAGCAGTCTTGCATCTAAATTTAACTTTTATTACTACAGAGAAATCTTTTGGCTCCTTCAAGTGCTTATGATCATTTGGTGGTAACCTAAGCAAGGTAAAAGTCAGATAAATTTTTATTTATTATCTGGATTTATCTGCTGTGAAATCACCTCTCTGGTTAGCAGGTCGAGGGAGGTGATTCTGCCCCTCTACTCTGCTCTGGGGAGACCCCACCTGCAGTACT
>NW_008795259.1:9609824-9612563 GCF_000699145.1 Aptenodytes forsteri | reverse complement strand
CAGGTTGGCCGGGGCTCTGAGCAACCTGATCTCGTTGAAGATGTCCCTGCCCACTGCAGGGGGGTTGGACTAGATGACCTTTAGAGGTCCCTTCCAACCCAAACTTTTCTATGATTCTATGATTTCCTGAAATAAGTAAGAAAAGTCAGAATTTGACTGTTCCCTGGCCATGCTTGCCTTTACCCCTGTTCTCATGGAGGTAAGATTGAAAAAAACAGGGGCAAAGATGTAGCTGTAGTTCTGTTGAGGATAACTCTTTTATGCTTGGGATATTGCTCCATAGTATCTGGCCTAGTTTAAACATACTTCATATTTCCAGAACCATGGAACAATATAATAGAGCAATACATAATTGGGCCCAACTGATCTGATCCTTCATCACCTTATATCTTCTGCAGTCCTTTATCTGTGTAAATTAGAAGTAAGATACAGGTCTGACGGTGTCTGACTTAGTTCTGCAATGACTGCATGAGGTGTAAAGCAACAAAGAATATGATGTGCTGTGAAACGGATGTAAACATGCCAAAAAAGTATCTTCAACCAGAAATACTGTTGAATAACTGATAATTCTACTGCATGCTGTTAAATATTATAGACTACTTAGGAGATACTGTGGAACTAGTATGGAGTCTCTAACACTAAGGAAAACTTGTCAATTTTTCATTTCAGAAGTGATTAGTTTTTATTGTATTTTAAGCTTAATTAATGGGCTAAAAACCAAAATATTTTTCAATGGCTTGGACCTTCTAAATTAAACTGGAATTAGAAGTTAATATATTAGTTTATAACTATACGTCCCTATTTTTTTGTCTTTTCGTGTATCTCCACATAAAATCTTCATCTCAGTAATATTTGGGTTGGAATTTTTTGATACATTTCTCTTCTTTCTCTTAGCCACATGAGCTAGATAGAGAAGAATTGCCTTTAAAAAGTGGAATCTTCAGGACTAACTTGACATATTTGGTCAATTATGCTCCCCTTGCATTTGACAATTATATGGACTTACACATAGTCATCCAAACCTGTAAATCCAGCATGTCTGCTTTTTTGTAATATATCAACTTGTGGGAGTTTACAGGACAGTTTCTTCCCCTCACTTTAGTCATTATGCTGAATTGTATTGCTGGGAAAAGTGTAGTGGGTTTCTTGGGCACCTGCATGTAATTATCTGTTGTTAAGCCAGCAGGCTTAGAATATTTGAGAATTATCCTGCAGGAAAGTAATTGGCCCAAAATATTTTCCTTTTATGAAAGGGAGAGGATGGGCTGGAGGAAATAATATGATGCTCTCATTTGTAGACTTGTCAGGACAGCAATGCTCTAGGCAAATATCATTAAAAATGTGTTTTGAATGAAAATTATATTCTTTGATTGGTACAAATCCTAAAGAACTTCCTAGGAATTGGAGCCTTATTTTCGTAGAGCTACAGATACTTCTGTCACATTTAGAAACGTAGTATGTCTGACTGTTAAAATGATCAGAAGTTGGAAAGGTCAGTCTTAAAAGTCTTTAAGAAACATGTCTGTGTTACTCACTTGAAAGGGTCATGCAGCGTTATGGTGATGGCACAGCAGAGGATATGCCAGTTTTGCAAAGTGAAGCATTTCCTCCTAAGCAATGTATTTGCTTTCTCTCTTTTGAGACCTTAACAGAAGATTAAGTGAAAGGTGAGTTGCAGCATGCTCTTCCTAGGAACTCAAGAAATTTACACTCCATACCACTTGAGGGATACCCATAGTCTAAGCTGAAGTCTCACAGAAGAAATTCTATGTATGCTGTTAAAAATTTAAGGCAAAAGTCCATAGACTTTGTTGAGTAATCTGACATTAAAAAAAGGCAGGACTTCAGGAACATCTTTCTGATAAATTGTTCCAAGGATGTCTTTTTTCTAACGTTTAGTCCCCATTGCCTGGTTTGTAGGAAGAAGAAATGAAAGTAGGTGAAAAGAAATGAAAGTAGCAGGAATTTTCCCAGGTCAAATGGCACCCACCTTTCCCCCTTTAGCTTTGTTGATTTTTCAATGTGTGTATGCATGTGCATTTTCTTTTTGAGAGTGTGAGTATATAAAAGCATTCCAACTTATCAAGATGAAAAGTAACATTTTTGATCAAAGTCTGATAAGCAAGGGGAAAATATAAAAAGAATGTAAATGATTGCCTTTAATCAATCATTTAATATGGTGCTGTCACACAAAATTTTATTTCTTTACAAAAACAAAGGTAGGAATTGTCTGAAACTTCACTTTTTGTGATTGTTAATGAGTAGTTCTGTTCCCATTTTTGTTCAAAAGTTTTGCAAATAAAACTGTGTAAGTCCAGTTGTCAAATATTTACTGTTTTCAGTTTCTAGCTTTTGTTTCAGACATACTGGTATTTACTCCATTAGTGCTTACTGTGATAGGACCATACAGTATTTTAAGGAAGACTGAAGCTTCAATACTTTGATATTGCCATATTTCTCATTGAGATTCCTTCAACATGTCCAAAAGAGTTTGCACAGCCTTCTGAGCAGCTGTAAAGCCAGCAGACATTTGAACAGGAGTGTTTTTTTCCAGAGCAGCCATACTTTGTCAAGTGGAAAACTATGTTCAGAGGCATTAGACTAGAAAAGAAAAGCTTTGCCTGGTCAGAAAGAAGTCATAAACTTCCTACTTCAAACAAATATTCTATATTTGGGGGGGAAGGGGAAGGGGATAAAACCAGGCTCACTAGAAATGAGCCTAGGGGTGGCGTGCCGATG
>NW_008795259.1:9593655-9606520 GCF_000699145.1 Aptenodytes forsteri | reverse complement strand
GACGAGTAGATGAGGCACTTAGGGACATGGTTTAGTGGGTGGTGGTGTTGGGTCGACAGTTGGACTCGATGATCTTAGAGGTCTTTTCCAACCTCAATGATTCTATGATTCTATGATTCTATATGGGGGGGTGGGGAATCAGCAAAAATCCTCTGTATTGAAATGAGGTTTATAGTACATTCTGTCTTCTTTATTATGCTCCTTTAAAACTTTAAACTTTAAAAGCAGTTCAGTGTTCTCCACTACATTTCTCTTTTCATGTACATCATTCCTGCCCACATGCTTCACATCTGTTTCTTTTATTGCTGAAGTAACTTCAGTACAATAATGATTAAGAACAAGTTACATTTACAAAGAAATAGTGGACTTCTGGTTTTGATCAACATAGCCTTCTAACTGTTAAATTTTGTTACAGGTCTGGCCATTCTTGGTGTCATTCAGCATTGACTGAATATCTCCAGAGGTAAGGAATTAGTTAACAACTGTCAGATTAGTAAACTTCAGTGATAAAGGCAAGGAAAATCTGGCCCAGTTTGTGTACCTTACAGCTGCAATTGGTCAGACTTGTGTGTATGTATGTTCATGTGTGTGCGTGCGTACATGCGTAGATGTGTAAAATATCTTGTGAAGAGACATTTCAGTTTAATTCTGTCAAGTAATCATAATCACAACAATTTTATAATTTAGTGAAGATAGAGGAATGTTTCAAGATCATTATGTGAAATAGTATTCTGCCCAAAGTATATGATCAAGACACAAGTGGTAAAACCATTGATTCCTGGGTACACAAGTATTCTTTTAGATCACAAACAATTTGATTTTAGTTCTCCATTAATGCATCTTCTGCTTGCAAGTGCAGCTTTTTCCCTGATTCATGTTTGGATGTTAAATATGCGTGTATATAACTTGACATTTAGAGGGCTACTTTATAGAAACAATATGCTGTTATTGACCTGCAACTTGCATTCTTCTTAGGTGGACAGCTAAAACCTGTGATATACAAAAGCATGGACATCTGTAAAATTAGTTTTATTTTGACCTTTTTACTGATATGCACTTTGTAAGGCATAAAAATGTTACTTTTTGGGTTTGTTTGGGGGTAAGTAATGTGTTAACATGACAGGGTTTTTTTTTCAGGCAATACACCCAAAATAGCTTAGTCACTGAAGTTATTTATATTATTTAATTTTCAAAATTAACCTCAAAAGGCTGATGCATTAAAATCTGTTCTTTTACCTGATTTGCTCAATAATCTATATTCCTCTAATTTTAACATGTTTCAGGATAACAAATAATAATTAATAATTACAGTCCTAGTTAAAAAAAAAAAAATCATAGAATCATAGAATGGTTTGGGTTGGAAGTAATCTCTAAAGATCATCCAGTCCCACCCCCCAGCCGTGGGCAGGGACATCTTTCACTAAATCAGGTTGCTCAAAGGCCCATCCAACCTGACGTTGAACGCTTCTAATGATGGGACATTCACAACTTCTCTGGGCAAAGTGTTCCAGTGTCTCACGACCCTCATCATAAAAAATTTCTTCCTTATGTCCAATCTAAATCTACCCTCTTTCTGTTTAAAACCACTGGCCCTTGTCCTGTCACTACAGGCCTTGGTAAAAAGTCTCCCTCCATCTTTTTTAGAAGCCTCCTTTAAGTACTGAAAAGCTGCAATAATGTCTCCTCGGAGCCTTCTCTTCTGCAGAACAACCCCAACTCTCTCAGCTTTCCTTTATAGAAGAGGTGTTCCAGCCCTCTGACCATTTTTGTGACATTCCTCTGGACCCACTTTAACAGGTTCATGTCTTTCTTGTACTGGGGATCCCAGAGCTGCATGCAGTACTGCAGGTGGGATCTCACCAGAGCAGAATAGAGGGGAAGAATCACCTTCCTCAACCTGCTGGCCACACTTCTTTTGATGCAGCCCAGGATACGGTTGACTTTCTGGGTTGCAAGCGCGCATTGTCAGCTCATGTCCAATATTTTGTCCACCAGTACCCCCAAGTCCTTCTTGGAAGGGCTGCTCTCAATCCCTTCATCCCCAAGCCTGTATTGATAGTGGGAGTTGCCCCGACCCAGGTTCAGGACCTTGCACTTAGCCTTGTTGAACCTCATGAGGTTCACAGGGGCCCACTTCTCGAGCTTGTCCAGGTCCCTCTGAATGGCATCCCTTCCCTCTAGGCAAATCAGCTGCACCACTCATCTTGGTGTCACCTGCAAACATGCTGAGGGTGCACTCAATCCCACTGTCTATGTCATTAATAAAGATACTAAATAGTACTGGTCCCAGTACAGACCCTTGAGGGACACTACTCCTTACTGGTTTCCACTTGGACATTGAGCCATTGACTGTAACTCTTTGTGTGCAGCCATCCAGCCAATTCCTAAAAGTCCAACCATCAAACCCATATCTCTCCAATATAGCTGTAAGAATGTTGTGGGGGACCATATCAAAGGCCTTACAGAAGTCTAGGTAGATGACATCTGTAGCTCTTCCCTTGTCCACTGATGCAGTCACTTCATCACCGAAGGCCACTAGATTAGTTAAGCATGATTTGCTTTCAGTGAAGCCATGTTGGCTGTCTCTAATCACCTCCTGTCTTCCATATGTTTTGACATGTCTTCCAGGAGGATCTGTTCCATGATCTTACTAGGCACAGAGATGAGGTAGTTCCCAGGGTCTTCCTTTCTAGCCTGTTTAAAAATGGGTGAGATGTTTCCCTTTTTCCAGTCACTGGGGACTTTGCCTGACTGCCACAACTTTTCAAATATGATGGAGAGTGGCTTGGCAACTACACCAGCCAGCTCCTTCAGGACCCTGGAATGCATCTTGTCAGGTCCCATGGACTTGTGTATGTTCAGGTTCCTCAGGTGGTCTCAAACCTTATCTTCTCCTATGATGAGAGGGACTTCATTCCCCTAGTCCCTGTCTTGAATTTCAGGGGCTTGAGAGATGTGGGAAGAGACATTACCATTGAAAACTGAGGCAAAAAAAATTGGTGAGTACCTCTGTCGTCTTCGTGTTAGTTGTCACCAGCTCTCCTATCTTTATTTGCCAAGGGGATACATTTTCTTTAATCTTCCTTTTCTGGCCAACATACCTGTAAAAGCCTTTCTTCTTATTCTTCACATCCCTCACCAAATTCCACTCCTACTGTGCCTTAGCTTTCCTAATCCCATCCCTAAATATCCAGGAAATGTCCCTATATTCTTCCCAGGGTATGCATCCCTGGTTCCACTGCCTGTGCATTTCTGTCTTACACTTTAGTTTGACCAGGAGGTCCTTACTGAGCCATGCCGGTCTCCTGCCTTCCTTGCCCAACTTCCTATATAAGAGAATCAAGGGCTGTTTTGCTCTATGAAAAATGTCCTTAAGCAGCTGCCAGTTCTGTTCAACCCCTTTGTCCCTGAGGGCAGTTTCCCAGGGGTTCCCATCCACAAATTCCTTAAGCAACTGAAATGTTATGCTATTATTGATTTAAAATATTGGTAAATGCCCATATGTTTTAGATATGAAAAATTCCTGTTTTCAGAAGGGAAAATAGCCACACTTAAAAGCTGGCAGTGATCAGGTGAGACAGTCATCAACCCTCTCCTTCGGTTCACCAGAAATTCTAGACTAGGGTGGAAAACAAGTAGTTCCTGAAAAAATTGTATTTGATTGGGAAATCAGCCCCAAATTTTTTGAAAATATGTTGTTGGACAACCATCCAGCTCTCTTGAAAGTACTCACATGCCCACGAATCAGATAAGTCTTCCAGAAAATGTCTTGCATTTTTTTCTAAAAAGAACAAGTGGGGACTCTGTCTTGGAGCAGCTTTTTAAAGGTGGTTGATTTTCTTTTGGTGTGAAGAAATGAAAGACGGAGATGTGCTTGTTACGTAAACGTTAAGCTGAGAGGGTTTGAGGCTTTCTCTTCTTCACAGTTCTCTCTAGGTATTGTGCCTGCAGTAGTTCCCCGCAATGTAAACCTAATTTTGTTTTAGAATGGTTTTGTTCATTTTGTAACATATGAGGTATGGGTCCCTAAAACCATTTATCAACTAGGGGTTTTTAAATTTTATCTTTCTTTTTTTTTTGGTATAATATCAATTGACCTCAGCAGGATTACATTAAAAAACAGGTTTCATTACAAGGGGCTTAATTTTGCTCAGACAAATGGGTAAATCACAGCACTCACCATTCCGTATGTACCATACTTACAGCAATATAAGGCCAGTCTTCCAGCATTTTGTTAATTAAAATTTCATGGACAAGACTGCAGTATGAGTCTTTGAGTAACCATTAAATCCAGAAGACGTGAAGAAGTTAGCAGAGACTGAAAAAGTCATCGCTAATACATTATTATGACTCTGAAACTAGGAAATGACTGTTAAGTTTTAAACATAATGGAGATTTTACTGGATAACAAAACATGCTAATAAATGACTGGAGTGAGAATAAAAATCTCAATATGCACTGGTTTAATTATAGTGTAATAACATCTTAGTGCACTGTCTGTTAGACACATATTTTAAGATGTGGCATTTAAAGTATGGGGTATTATCCAAAGCAAAGTATTGTTCATAATATAACTGCCATCCTTCTTAAACTTTTGGTTATGCATGAGATCATGCATAAAATGTGTTTTTGTTTTTTTGTACAGCTTCTTGAATCATGACCAGAAATGTTCAATAGGTTTCTTGAAGGTGAACTGTAAGAGAAAATGGAAACTTAAATAAGCCCAAATTCTTCCACTTACTATCATAAATTAATTAGGATAGGGAGGGGAATGTAATACAGATTGAGCTAAACTTTTTTTTTTTTTTTTAATATGGCTGAATACATTCTAATCTATAGCATGATTTTCTAAAGATAGTCCTATTACTCCATCAACGTTATAGCTGGTATGAGTTACAATGTGTCTCTAAAGCATGGGGCTGTCTTTACTACAGCATGAGGTACCATGAAGATGTCACTGAAGGCTGAGTCACTTTCAAGAAGTTTTATGAAGTCTTACTTCTCTATTAGATGTTTCTTTAGAATCTGATCTTGGAGTTTTGCAACTGAAAACCCTAAGCTGAGGTCCCTAATTCCTGTTGTGGCCTTCTTAGTGCACTATTTTACTTTTACAAAGATTTAAAGAAATAGTAAAAATTCTGCTGACTATAGACTAACTGTACACATAGTGTGATAGAGAATGTTTGATTGGTTCTGGAGGTACTTTCTTATGAAGTAAACCAGGTAACAGATGAAAATTATCTTGAAGGACTTTAAAAGTGGAGTTAGATGAAATAAAGGCATGTTTTTCTGCTTACTCTACTGGTATAAATCAATTACTTCAGTGTGGGTGAAGGAAAAAAATACCTTCATTGTGTGAGCAGCTAAATTAATCATAGATAACAGAAAGGCTTTTCCCATTGTTCATTCACAGCTTGTCTGAAGAAGACATGTTCAATTACTAAACATGAGAACAGCTACACAAAAAATAGTGTACATGTGCAGAAGAGTAAAAAGAGGAAGCCTTATTCGGTACATTCTCTTTTACACAATGCTAGTGAATTGGAATTTTATATGTTGACAACTATTTTCCTCATGACAGTTATTCTTTAAAAACCTGGAATTAGGAGCATGGGACCTATCCCCAAACTATGTCATTAATAACCCTCGAAATCAAGGCTTTTGTTCCCCTTAACACTTCTTTTTCTACTCTCCTGCCTGAATTTAATATCCATTGAGTGTTAGTAGTTTTCTCTTTGTTTGGAAATGATAGGCATGATATTTGTTTAACCTCCAGTCTCACACATTACAGTTTCCAGTAATAAAACTTGTTTAGATACACTGTGTCCTTGTTTAAAGGAAAGTATTTCAGCTTGATTCGAGACTTGGTGGATGATATGGCAAAAAAGAGCATCATTGTGGTCCTTTGACAATTGCAGAGCACAGAAAGGCCTGTGTCCCAGGGGCTCAGATTCCAAGCACTGATTTTGCCATTGCCCTGGTGTCATCCACAATTATGTTTATTTTGAGCTATTTGTTGAGGAGCTGTGGCGACCTATAAAACTGATAGTGTGAATGGGGTAAAATTAGATTCAGGAAGCTGGCTATTTCTAATTATATCTATTAAATGTATATATTGAATTTTTAACTTCTCCAGGAATTGCTGGGGGCTCCCCAGTGAGTCAGGGCAGGGCCCGGCAGCCAAGGCCTGTCCCACTGCCCCAGCCAGAGACAGGGCAGCCCGGAGCACCGAAGTGGCCCCAGCCCCTGGGCATCGGTCACCTCCTTGGGGATGGGGACAGAGCTGGGTGCAGATCAGCGGGTAGGAGGTTGCTCTGAAGGCTTTAGTAATTTTTTTTTTTCTTTTTTGCACTTTCTGTGTAATGAAAATACACTACAATTTTTCATGTGGTTTGCAGATTACATTCAAAAACATCTGAAATATACTTTTCTATCCTTTCAAAATATCTGGCATGCTTGCTCTGAGATGACTTTTCCTGACATAATGCATTTTTTTCATATGATCAATATCACAGGGTATTAGGAGAGCTATTCACTCCTAGATGGATACAGATTTCTAAACTGCCTGCTGCTTTTTATCCTTTGTTTCTTGAGTTGTTCTTTAGTGCCTCCACATTTCTGTGCATAAAGACTAGGAGACGTCTCATTAATTATACAGGAATTGCATAATCTTGCTGTATTTGCCTCAGAATTCGGATGCCAGAATTGTTCATGTGGGAAGTAAATGTGGCCTTTTCCCAGAGTATGCCATTTGATGCTTAGTTACAATACATGGGAATTTTTAAAGTGAATACCTCTACTTCAGTTATGACTGTAGGCACTAAGGGAAGCAAATGCTTAAAATCTATTCTGGTTTTCAAATATTGGTCTGACTAAAAGACACTTTATTTAATAGTAGAGACTTCCACATTTTTTTACCTCCTTCAATATAATGTTCAAGAATCTTTTCCACTAACATGATGTTTTTATAGATTGTTCTTCACTGTTCTTAACTGTTCAAATTTAGCATTGTTTTATATCAGCATGCTCTAGCTTGCTAAAGTAATGGACAGCTCAGTCAACTAAAGTCAAGTTCTATCTTTTTTTAAAATTTCCTTGTATCCTTGTATTACATGCTTTACTATTCTTATACAGAATTGTTATACTTCTGTAGTTATATAGAACATACATTAACCTAAATGTTACTAGTAGGTTTGCAAACTCTGATCTACAGGAATTTATAATTAAAAAGATTTCTGTATCTTAGCATAGGGTTTTATATAAAATCAGTCAAAAATATTAACAAGTACAGGCTCTCCTCTTCGATTCAAATGTAATTGCCTTAAATTGTTTTGCAAGGATATTTTCATCTTTCAAGAACCTCAGCAAGTTACCACAGCTCTTTCTTGGTTTTTATAATTACCAACTAGTTGCAATTTCAGAAAACTCTTGAAGCATAGCACTGGTTATTTGTACTAGAATGTTACATGAAAACCTCATTTCAGACCAAGTCTTACTGTTAAGTGCTATATCAAAGTATATGAGGTTGTTCTTGCTTTGAAAGGATGACAAATAAAAAAGATGCAGCACAGAATAACAAGGATTTGGTTTGCAGAAGGTACTCATCATGATCTTTTGCTTGTTTTATTTATTGGAATGTTTTAGTTCTTTTTTCATTTTGAATAAAATGAGAATAATTTACTTGTAAGACTGCAATATTGCACTATACCCATGTGTTTATGTTTTTGGGATGACTGGAACAAAATACAAGCAGTGCATTGCTTTTAATTTTCCAACCACCTGTATTCCAGCACTATAACATGCACTTTGGAATCTTGTGTCCCCAGAGTACATTAGATAAAGGCCAGTAATCATTGTCAAGAGCTAAATATTTATAAACAGCATAAAGCTTTTTGCAATCCCAACAAATCTAGAATAAATTTCCTATAATGCAAAAGTGCTCCCTCCAGATGCTTTCAGATTACAATAGACAAAATGCATTAGCTTAAAAAATACAGGCTTCGTTTTCTCTCTTGCTTTTGTAAATAATTGGGTTGTTCATATATAGCTTGTAGAATGTTGTGTTATATAACATAAAATCTTCATTTTTTTATGGAGAACTTAGATCAGTTATGACCTAGATGTAAAATTATCTTTCAAAAGCTTTTTGTTTTGTTTTATTTTCCTTTTTAAATGATGCTGGGGTCTTTGAAAGAAAGCAGGGTATTTGCTTCTTAAAGTTTCCTTTACCCGTGCTGCTTTCAGAGATCATAATCAAGACAAGATAATCCTCCATTTGGCATCCTAATAGTTTCCATTATAACTGACTGACAGAGCTTTACAGTGCTATGAAATACTACTAAAATGGATCAAATTGTTTTCTCATTCTTGCAAACTCTGATCTACAGGAATTTATAATTAAAAAGATTTCTGTATCTTAGCATAGGGTTTTATATAAAATCAGTCAAAAATATTAACAAGTACAGGCTCTCCTCTTCGATTCAAATGTAATTGCCTTAAATTGTTTTGCAAGGATATTTTCATCTTTCAAGAACCTCAGCAAGTTACCACAGCTCTTTCTTGGTTTTTATAATTACCAACTAGTTGCAATTTCAGAAAACTCTTGAAGCATAGCACTGGTTATTTGTACTAGAATGTTACATGAAAACCTCATTTCAGACCAAGTCTTACTGTTAAGTGCTATATCAAAGTATATGAGGTTGTTCTTGCTTTGAAAGGATGACAAATAAAAAAGATGCAGCACAGAATAACAAGGATTTGGTTTGCAGAAGGTACTCATCATGATCTTTTGCTTGTTTTATTTATTGGAATGTTTTAGTTCTTTTTTCATTTTGAATAAAATGAGAATAATTTACTTGTAAGACTGCAATATTGCACTATACCCATGTGTTTATGTTTTTGGGATGACTGGAACAAAATACAAGCAGTGCATTGCTTTTAATTTTCCAACCACCTGTATTCCAGCACTATAACATGCACTTTGGAATCTTGTGTCCCCAGAGTACATTAGATAAAGGCCAGTAATCATTGTCAAGAGCTAAATATTTATAAACAGCATAAAGCTTTTTGCAATCCCAACAAATCTAGAATAAATTTCCTATAATGCAAAAGTGCTCCCTCCAGATGCTTTCAGATTACAATAGACAAAATGCATTAGCTTAAAAAATCCAGGCTTCGTTTTCTCTCTTGCTTTTGTAAATAATTGGGTTGTTCATATATAGCTTGTAGAATGTTGTGTTATATAACATAAAATCTTCATTTTTTTATGGAGAACTTAGATCAGTTATGACCTAGATGTAAAATTATCTTTCAAAAGCTTTTTGTTTTGTTTTATTTTCCTTTTTAAATGATGCTGGGGTCTTTGAAAGAAAGCAGGGTATTTGCTTCTTAAAGTTTCCTTTACCCGTGCTGCTTTCAGAGATCATAATCAAGACAAGATAATCCTCCATTTGGCATCCTAATAGTTTCCATTATAACTGACTGACAGAGCTTTACAGTGCTATGAAATACTACTAAAATGGATCAAATTGTTTTCTCATTCTGAAAAAGAAGTGCAAAAGAGGGACAGATCTTCCTGAAAGTTTCATGGTATTGTGCACTTGAGAAGGAAAAGCTTCTAATATTTCTCTAGGGAGAAGCTTGTAAAAAATAAATCAGCATGTAACCCTTAGAAATGTTGGCAGTATAAGTAGAGATTTATTTTTCCCTTCCTGTCCCAAATGCCTTTAGATTACACACATAAAGATAATGAAAAGGAGGTAATGAAAAGACTGCTTTAATTTTGGTCATCTTCAGTTGCCCACTTGCTACATGAAGAGTTCATGCTGTTATCCCATACTGAATTAAGCACACAAGTCAGAATAGAAATGGAAACACAAGTCAGCAATTAATTCTTGGATACAGTTCATTTAATGATCCTCTCCATGGTGCAGGCAAAGTCTTTTGCTTGTGTTTGTCTCTATTCTTTAAACTCTGTCCATGTTGAGCTAGGAAATTTCACTTGTTTGGAACTGTGAAGGTTTCCCTCCTCAAGTGGAGGAATGTGCTTTTTCTCTCTCTGAGTAATTTAGCCACCTCCAGTTGAGCAAAATTTTCCTGCCTGCTGTTCAGCAGGATTTTTAGCCTGAGGTCATAAGGAGTTATGTTTCAAAGATTTTGTTTTTTGTTAATTTCAGTCCTAGGTTCAGCAAGATCCAGTTTTCAACTGCAAGCTAATTTTAGAGTTAAGGTGAGTTATTTCTGTGCCAACAATTTTTATTAACATAATTTTCATTTTTATTCTTTTTGTTCTGTTTAATAGTTGCTTCCTAGGTATGGGCCTTGAAGCCAATACTACAAAAGGAAACAGTAGTGTAAGCAAATGCTTAAAGAAAACATGTACATTATTGGAAATCTTCAGCTGAAAATTAAATATTTTCATAATATATGAAAATTTAATATGTAACTTCATACATTAGAGTTTTACATAAATAACAAATCACTTTTTCCCCCCCCTCATATTAGTGAGTATATTAATTGTGGAATGGGATTCTGTTGACTGTAAAGATGGTTGTAATCATTGGGTAGCTTGAATGAGTTGAACATATAAGGGTTCAAACTCAGAAAAAAATTGCTTTTAATTCTACTGCATTCCCTTCAACAAATTGCAGTAACTAATTTGCTTTGAAGACGACTGTACTTGCAACACAGTTAACAGTAAAAGGTCCTCATCCATCCTGAAGAAGGAACCCTACAAACCATGATGTAAGAAGGAGCAAAATGTCCTGCCCAGCCTCAGCTAGAAGGAGTCAGATTAATGAACTACTGCTTTCCTGTAGACTAGGCAGCTGTGCAGAGAAGCCTGACTAAGCATGTGCTTAACTAAGAATGTGAAGAGAAATAGATGGTCTATCAACATTTAGAAATGAGTTTGTAAACATGAAATTCAGTGAAGCCTGACCAGTTCCGAGAGATGCCAGAAAAACAAGTTTTCCTCATCTAACTGAGGAAAGTGTAGTTGGTCTTTTAGCTCATCCTGTTTCTTTTAAAAGTCAGTAAGATTAATGGATTAAATAGTCTTCCTTTTTGCCAGCGACAGAAGTTTATAAATCCTCCATCCCTCCCCTCCTGCCCATTAGAACATTCTGGATTATATTTTTTTGGGGCCTATTACTGTCCATTATTGTTGACCATGTTGCTTAAATATGCATAGCCACAGATTCATTGATCTTGTACATAAGGCTAGAAATAACCACATTTCACTCTGTAATATAAGCACTTTCACTTATTGTGTTATTAATAGAAAATAAAATCATGCCAGAACTTTAAGAGTGCTTGAGGTAAAGCAAAGACAAACTCTTGCCAAAAATATGTTATCCCCAAAGTATGTTGACATGAATGTTTGCAGGTAAAAACAATGTGGCAAAAACGAGTCCTTTGCCAGTGTGAATACAAGCAGACATTTTCCACTGCAAGTTGAATATGCTGTGCAAGGCTTTCATTGTCTGTTACGTCACTTCTATCAGTGCTACATCAAGAACAGACAATAAGTCTCCTTACAGGGTTTTCTCAATGCAGTCGCCAGTCTTGCATGCTTTTGTTGTAGAGGTCAGAAAAGGTCACATACCCCTCTCTCCATTGCTACTGTTCCTTCCCAGAGGGTCGTGTTAGAGCAGACATTCCTGAGCACTCCTTTTAATTTCATACTAGCATATGTTATATGTATGTCACTGCAAAGGTAAGCAGTCTTATTTCTGATTTTTTTTTTAAATGCATAATAAATAATTTTGTATGAAAACTTATCAATAGTTTATGCAAAAGGCCTGTGTCGTGAACCAATTTTGTGAAAAATCTCCCAAATAGGAGCAATGGAGGGGTGGACAGGGAATACTGGCTTTAAAGTGTGACCTGTTAATCTGGCTTTACTATTTCCCAAGAAAAATGAATCAGAAAGTGAACTTAAACAAGAGTTACTATTCTCCAATAACACCTTCCTGTTGATGACTACTGTAGAGGAAGTGACTGTAACACTACAGTATAATCATTTTTGAAGTTACACAGACATTTCAAAATGAATGTTATTTGACCACTTACTGTATTGCAAATGAATTTTGACTTTATAGAAACAAATAAGATTGAGAATTTTAATCTGTTTTGATGAATTTTGGTCTACTAACAACCGACATGTTCCAGCTTAGCATGACATGCACACCTTAAGGTGACCTTTAGTATACAGCTACAGATTAATGTATCTGATGGTGAAAATATTTTACAAAACCATGTATAATAGTGTAGGTATTAGTAGAATACATCAGCTATTATTTCTGTGGCCCTTGAGTTTATCAAACAAATTAGTTTATGTACAACACTATTAATTATTTAACTACAGGTACGCCTATGTCAAAGCGCATGCAAGAGGTCTTTACATACACAAGTTGGCCTTGAAAACAAGATCATAGTTATTTCAAGGATCAATCCAAACCAGCAGTATTGAACTGAAGCTAATATACACAGGAGTCATTAACCTGTGCTTATCATGGATTTATATGTGTATAGTCACATAATTGTAGTTAGTAGTGATTGCAGGCAAAACCTACTTGGAGTGTGAGAAGGACTGACTTTATATAGTACTTTTTTATGCAAAAGTATGCTCATTTTACTTATTTTCTGCATGGTTTCTGCAAGCATTTTCAGTTAATGCTCTGAAGATAATATAAAGGAACAGGGTAAATGTAAAGCAAATCCAGGGTTTGATGGGACAATGTTTGACAAGTTCTATTCTCATCGTAGATAATGTTGTTTTAACAGGATTGTTAACTTCAGCCTCACCAGTTAATGTTCTCTGCCTTTTCTCTTGGTAATGCTCTTAAGTACAAGGAATATTGCT
>NW_008795259.1:9592405-9593402 GCF_000699145.1 Aptenodytes forsteri | reverse complement strand
TATATATATATACACTTTCTTTTTTTTTTTTTAAATGAAAGACTGTGGAAGAAATAAACTGGTAAAACCAAAAGAATCCTAAGGAGAGTGTATTTCATTTGTGGATTTAACCTTATGAAAATAAGTAGCTTCCTTTATATCAATGCTGTAATTATGGTATGAGCATATTTTGGTATTCAGGTTTGTATTAATCATAGTAAGTACGGGTCTAGCGAGCAAGTGAAAAGGAGATGGAACTGCTGTGAGGCATCCTGGCCAGAAGCAATTTAGTCGGTTATGAAGATATATGTATTTGCATATATTTTGAGTGCCTGAGATGATCGATGAGCTAAGGTGATGAATATAATTGCAATGAACATCACTGAAGTTAGCAAATATTTATATTGTTTGTCTTGAAATCCTGATTGATATAATGTTATTGGTAGTATTTTATATAACAAGTGACTTACAGACAAAACTCACAGGCAAGAAACTGAAGGACATAGAAAAGAGTTTCTTGTAATATATTGCTTAGATTGTTGCATTCGTATAGTTAAAACTTCACCATATGATTCTGCAAAGTCCTGTTTTAATTCACATGACTTTTATTTAAAAGTTTGAGCTAAAAATTAGCGTGATACTCAAAATGATAAGAATATATTTTTTCCAAATTTCCAGAAACAAACTTTTTAAGAAAATTGAAAGCAAAGTCACCTATCTGGACTTCCGTAAGGCCTTTGACACGGTCCCCCACAACATCCTTCTCTCTAAACTGGAGAGATACGGATTTGATGGGTGGACTGTCCGGTGGGTGAGGAATTGCTTAGATGGTCGCATCCAGACGGTAGTGGTCAACAGCTCAATGTCCAGATGGAGATTGGTGATGAGTGGTGTCCCGCAGGGGTCCATACTGGGACCAGTACTGTTTAATATCTTCATCAATGACATAGACAATGGGATCAAGTGCACCCTCAGCAAGTTTGCAGATGACAGCAAGCTGAGTGGTGTGGTTGACACG